>NW_002987820.1:116292-123419 GCF_000006295.1 Pediculus humanus corporis
ATTTAAAAGGAAAAAAAAAAAAAAACCTTTCACATGTCAATTTATTTATTCTTTTTTTGTTTTTTTTACGTTTATTCAATTTATCGTTTTATTTGTTTATTGATTTTTACTAGAAAATTTAAAAAAAAAAAAAAAAAAACAATTGAATGTGTTTAATTGAAAACTCGCCATTTTGTTTTTTAATGATGATGATAATGATAATAAAAAAACTATTCCGAAACAATGAGATATAAAACTTTTAATCAACGAATAAAAATAATATAGAGAGACCGACGATGAATAGATTTTTATCCCGAAAAAAAAAACAAAACAAAAACAAAAAATTGAATTCGACTTTTTTGTTGTTGTTTGTTTGTTTGTTTGTTTTCGTTTTCTTTTTTTTTCAACAAATAAATTAATTTAATAACAAACAAATAAATAAATAAATTGATAAAAAAATATTTTTTCGACTTTTCTTTTGTCTTTCCTTTTTTTTTTAAACGAATCATAAAAAAAAAAAAATTTATTTCTTAGCAGAAAAAAAAACATGGCAAAGAAGTTTTTTGTTTTGTTTTTTTTTTTTTTTTATAAATTTAATTATTTTGATTTTCAACGTTGGTATTATTGTAAAATATATTTTTATTTTATTCCGTTTCTTTCCGTTTTTATTTTTTGACGATACTCGCAGTTTTTTTTTAAGCTACTTAAATTTTTTTTTTTAGGAAACGTTTAAAAAAAAAATCTAATCCTTCTTTTTTTTTTTCTGCAGAGTACGAAGATTTTGATAGAAATTACCGGGTTGAAAAGGATTAAAACCTTTTAAAATAGGTCACGGTATAAGAAAATAATAATAATAATAATAATAATACATAGGAATATAAACAAAATGAAAAATATTATCTCACACGAAAAAATTTAAACTGTGTGTGTGTGTTTCATTTAAACGTTTTGATTTTGTCTCTTGTCCCCCCCCCTCCTGTCGTCATCCTGTCGTCCTCAATAATCAATGAACGAAAGGAATAATTTAAATTAAAAAAAAAAAAAAAAAAAACAAACATACCTGTCAAAAATGAAAGCCTTCTCATTGCTGGAAAAGGATGATTTCCCGACGTGTCCAAAATATCCAACTGATGAACTTCACCACGAATCCTATACAATTTCCTATGAAAATCTTCTATTGTGGGCGTGTAACTCTCTTCGAATTTATTATTTAAAAATCTGGAAAATTTAAATTTTTTGTATTTCGATTCGATATTTTTAAATTATTTAATTTATAATAATAATAATAATAATAATAATAATAATAATAATAATAATAATAATAATAATAATAATAATAATAATAATAATAATAATAATAATAATAATAATAATAATAATAATAATAATAATAATAATAATAATAATAATAATAATAATAATAATAATAATAATAAATATATCGCGTTTTTTTTAAAAATTAATTAATTAATTAAAACGTAATTCGATAAATCGATGTAATTTTCCATTGTAAAATTTTTTTTTTTTAAAACAATTTTTCTATTGTTTATCTTTTCTCTCTCTCTCTAACAATTTACCCTTTTACCCGCTCCCCTCATCCCCCCGCAAAAAAAAAACAAAAATGTTAATTCTCGATTATTAAATGAAAAATTTAAGTTTTTAAAAAGTTTTAAAAAAACGAAGACTTTGTTGTAATTAATTTACACGAAAATAAAATTTAAAGAAAAAAATTTTTCTTTTTTTCTCTCCCCCATGTTAAAAACTGGATTCCTCCTCCCTTTTTCCTCCCACCCTCCCCTTTACCCTCCCCCTCCTCTCTCTTTCTCTCTCTCCAAAAGATTCTTCTTTGTTTAAAGATGAAAATGCTTCGTTTCAAATATCGATTACAAGTAATTTAAAATATGAAAACCTATTGAAATTCAAAAGATTAGACAAAGAGAGAGAGAGAGGAAGTAGGAGGGGAAATTTATTAAATCCTTTTTTTTTGTTTTACTTAATATTACCCCTTAAAGTAATTTTTTTTTTTTTTCAAAAGCGGGAGGGCGGGGGAGTTTTCGATGTTAAATATGACGTCATAAAAAAAAAAAAATTATTATATTATTAAACGTACCGTTATTTTATCCGACATTTCTCTCTTTTTTTTTTTTTTTTAATTAAAGATTTTTAATCGGTAATTGTTTATGCTTTAAACCGGAAGTTACGAAGATTAAATGATATTTGATTTAAAAGCGTAGAGTTTGACCGCAATTTCGTAAAGCTCTACGATCGACTCATTTTTATTTTTAATATAAAATACGGTTGCGGTCGATAGAGAAAATTTAAATTTAACTTTTTTGAAATTTAAAAAAAAAAGAGAGAGAGAAAAATAAAATTAAGGTCGACGAAACGAGAAAATTTTCCAAAAATTTAAATTCGTATTGTATAAATGATGTGTGTGTGAACTGGAAAATTTTAAAAGTTTTTTAATACGTGACAAATACGACAGAACACACACACACACGATGTAGATATATGTAATAATTATTGTGTAAAAAAAATAAATTTCTTCTTACCTTGCGACCAAACAAGTTTTACCAACTCTTGAAGAACCCAAAACAACCAAACGATAACAATTTTTAGATGGTGGCGTACAATTTTCTTCGCAAGAGGAAGAAGGGCTGGGGCTGGGCCCTGAATGTATGGACAACGCCGTCTCAATTTCTGCCCCGTTACAAGATAATGGCGGAGCCACGATCTGTCAAATAAAAAACAAAAAAAAGTTAAATAAATGTTTTCGAGTTTAAAAATCTAACCTTCCGGGTACAAAACAAAAAAAAAAAAAATTCAACGGATCGAAAAATTATTATTATTATTATTATTATTATTATTATTTTGAAAATCAAACGAAAAAAATTTTTTTTTTTTATTTAAAAAAATTATGTAAAATAACAAGTTTGATAAAGTTTTAAGTATATTTTTCTCTCGTAAAAACCTTTCCTTGTTTAATATCGACAAAAATTAATTATCATTATTAATAAATAAATAAATAATTTGATAAATATTATTTAAATAAAATTATTTATATTTTAATTATTACACCGATGATACATCGATTCAATTTTATTTTCCTTTGAATTTTTTTCTGTTGTTTTAAAAAAAATTTCTAAAATTTCTTCGATAATAAAATTTATTTTTTTAATAATAATAATAATCATCATCAAAAATAAATAAATAAAATTATGTAATTAAATTAATTGTAAAACGTAGAATTTAATAATAATTTTCTTTTAATATAAATAATTGTTAAATATAATAGTATAATTATAAAATTTTTATTAGTTTTTAATCGGATTAATAATAAAATTTTAATTATTACGTAAGCAACAGATTTTAGTATAATTAACAAATTAATTGATTTATGTAATTCCGAATGTTTATCAATAATTACTAATTTCCCCCCTCCCCCCCTAACGAATGAATTGATGAAATTTTTTTTTTTTTTTTAAATTTATTATTAAACGTAAGATCATCACGCTATGAAAAAAAATCAATAGAGATGATACATATATATATATTATGGAAATTAAAAAAAAATAATAAAATTAAAAATTTTAATTAAAATCATTTGCCATTTTGTTAAATGTCAAGACATATATAATTTTTTTTTCTCCCTGTCAACAATAAACTCGAATACTCGAATTTTTTTTTGTTTCAAAAGCAAAATGTTAAAATATAATAAATGATGAACTTTAAGAAATTTTCTATTTTAAACAATTAAAATTTATTGTTTCGAAAACGCACGCAACAAACAAACAAACAAACAAACGAAACAAAACAAAATCGCAAACAAAATAAATAAAAACCTCGTTCTTATTATTTACAACAATTTAATTATTATGATTGATAAAACGTTCGGAAATCTTCGTTAACTTTCGTGAAAATCATTTTCCACATAATAAAATTTCGACCAATCAGAAACCCCAATTTCGGACATTTAAATTTTAAAAACCACATTTGTTTACTTATTGATTACGTGTAAAAAGGGCACGTGTGACAATTCGATTTCAATCGAGTATTTATTATAAAAAAAATTAAGAATATCATTGTTTTTAAATAGCATGCGCATTCATCTAAAAATACGTAATAAATAAATTTCCCCATTTTGACGTCATTTTTACCATCGTTAAAACACAAAAATTAAATAATAAATGAGAAAATTTTTAATTTGTTAAATCCGACGTTACTATATAAAAATAATAATAATAATAATGATAATAAATTTTTTAACGATCTCTCTTTAAAAAAAAATACTTATATTATTACAATTTAAACTTGAATAGTATTTTTATTGTTCAAATCGTAAACAATAAAAAAAAAAAAAGATTTTTATTTTTTTTTATTTTTATTATTAAATTAATTAAAAAAAAAAAAACAACACCGAAAATGTCATTTTTATTTATTTTTTATTTGATAAAACGTGTCGTCGTGGAATTGTGTAAAAATAAACAATTTAAAAAAAAAAAAAAAACTTTTAACGGTTTAACGATACGCCATAATAAAAATTTTTTTTTTGTTTTTATCGTCATTTATATATATAATTTACTTTTAATTAAATCTTATTAAAATCCGATTGTTTTTTATTATCATTATTATTATTTTTATTTTTATTATTTTTCATTTTACGATTTCGTAAGGTAACGTTTGAATTTTTTATTTACCCTAAACTCAAACCTATTTATAATTAATTATCACGTCAAAACCTTACAATAAGTTAACAGGACACTAATAATAAGAATAATAATAATAATAAGAAAGAAAGAAAATAATTAATTAATGATGTTTTTCCGAATTGGGAAAATTAAACGTTAAAACTTTTAAATTTTAAAATTTCTTTTCATCCTTTTTTATTTTTTCCCCATATTAATTATTAAGTACAAGAACAACAACAACAACAACAACCACAAAAATAAAAGAAAATTAAAAAAATTTTTTTTATATAAACAGTTAGGAATCTTATAAATTTACATAAAATATTTTTAAATAAAGTTTCTTTCATTAGGTTTTAAAAAAAAAAAAAAATTAATAATAAAAAACTTTTCTTCTTTCATTTTTCCGGAAATTAGAAATTTTCCTTTTTTCTTTTTTTTTTACTAAACTAACAATTTTTTTTTCTTTTATTCCACTTTATTCCCACTACTTTTATTCTACCTACAATACCTTAAAGAATTTTCTTTTATTTTTATTTTCATTCATTCATTCATTCATTCAAAAAAAACAAAAAAAAAAAAACCTTTCACAAATTCAAATGAATTTTCTCGCTTTATTCTATTTTTTCAACTTTGCTTTTTAATAAATTTTTTATTACGTGTAAAATAAATACGTAAGAGAAAAAAATTTTTTTATTTATAAATGCAAAGATGATTAAATTCCGGGTCAGGCATGTAATGGGGGGGGGTGAGGGGCGGGAGAGTGAGAGTGGAAAAAAAAATTTTTTAAATAAATTATATTATTTGTTATTCAAAAAAAAAAACCGAGGAAAAAAATTAATTTAAAAAAAAAAAAAAAGAAAAAAAAATGTTTTTTTTTCGACGCAGGTAAGTGCGAAATTAAAATAAAATAAAAAATATTCAAAACGAATCACGTATTTGCAAAAAAAAAAAAACTTGGTCCCGAATATTTATTATTATTATTATTATTATTATTAATATTATTATCATTATTATTATTATTATAAATTAATTAATTTAATTTCAATATTAGTTATCATTATTATTAATTTTAATTTAACTACGTAATAATAAAAAAATTATTTGATGCCCCCTTTTTTTTTAAAATCAAATTTCCCTTTTCCTCCTCCCCTCCCATCACCCACCCCTTCCCCTTCCGCCCCTCTTCTTATTTTTATTAATTAAAATTTTTAATATATTAATTAATTAACTATCAATTAACGATTTATTAATTTTAAACGTTTTAAAGAATCGACTAAAATGAAATAATAATAATAAAAAATTATAACACTTTTTGGATGATGATGACGTCACAAAAGAAAAAGTTGGGGAAAAAAAACATTTACGAGATTAACCTTTGATCGAGGAGGGAGGCGGCGGGGGAGGGGGGAAATAAATTGGCTTAAGATAAGTTGTTGAAAAGGTTTTACTTTTTTTCTTTTTTATCGAATCGAAAGTGACACATAAAAGTGTTGACGTTGTTAAGTTAAAACGGAAATGATATTAATTGTCGCGAGAGAATACAACAACAACAACAACGACAACAACAACAACAACAAACAAACAAACAAATAAAAATAAATTCTGACAGAGAAAAACAAAATTTTTTTTTTTTTTAACATGAAGCGACTTTTAAAAGAACAAAAAAAAACTTTTTTTATGTAAATCCTGCGTAATGAAATTTTTTTAAATAGAAAATAAAAAAAAAACAATTTAATATTATTATTATTATTATTATTATTATTATTATTATTATTATTATTATTATTATTATATTATTATATTATTATTATTATTATGAAAAAAAATTCGCTTTGTTCTCGCTGAGGAGTCATTTAATATAAAAGTCTCGAGTCGATTTTTTACAAAAAAAAATTAACGAATCTTTCTCTCTCTCCCCCCTCTCTCTTTCAGGTCCCTTTTTAAATTTTTCGAGTGAGAATCGTCATATTATTATTATTATTATTATCACTGTTATCATCATCTCGATCCGACCATTTTGAACTTACAACCTTTTCTTTCCTTTTTCCCCTTTAAAAAATTAAATTTAAAATAATAGAAAGAAGAAAAACAACAAAAAGGAACGACGAACCCTTCGTTTGTTTGTTTGTTTTTTCCGAAATCACATTTTTAAAACAACAACAACAACAACAATAACAAACGACAACGACGACGACAAACGCGAAATTAAATTTAAAAAAAAAAAAAATCATGACGAGAAACCCTACTCGTTTTTTCGCGTAAAATCTTTTTTTTTTCGGGGAGGGGAGGGGGAGGGAAAGCAAACCTTTTTTCATCCTTTTCGACTCTTTTTTGCTTTATATATAAATGAGAAAACGAAGAAATAAATTTATATAAAAATTGGTATTATTTAAAAAAAAAAAATTTTCCAGAAAGAAAATCGTTCGCGAGAGAAAGAGTGAGGAAGAAAGAGAGAAAGAG
>NW_002987820.1:124346-127472 GCF_000006295.1 Pediculus humanus corporis
AATTTTAAATTATTCATTATCATTAACGTTATAATAATAATAATAATAATAATAATAATTTATTATTATTATCAATTTGCCAAACGTCATTACTCACACCTGTAGATTTTTTTTTTTTAAATCAATTTTTACTGGAATCCATTTTTTTTCCTCTCTCTCTCTCTCTCTCTAACTTGCATCAATCTTGTTTTTATTTCTTTTCAATTTTTCTTTCTTTCTTTTGTAAAAAGTTTGACAGGACAATAAAACAAAACAAAACGAAAAAACATTTCAAATAATTTCGATTGTAAAAAAAGAATAAAAATTGAATTTTTTTTTTTTTTTCACACCCACGCACTACACACACACACACACCCTTTTCCCACATCCCTTTCCTGCCATTTTGAAAATCATTTTTTTTTTTAATAAAAAAAAAAATTTTTTCCGTCAATTAAACTTAATTGAATGCCGTCAATAAAAATATTACCCATTTAAAAAAAATTTTTTTTTTTTTTTTTTTTTTTTTTGCCGAAGGTGCGAGAACTCGAACATTTTTTTTTTACAATAAAAAAAAAAAAAATGTACCTTTCGGTAATGATAATAATAATAATAATAAATATATAACGATTTGAAAATTTTAAATAAATAAATAAATAATTTGATTTTTCGAATCAAAAAAAATTTTCATTCTTTTTCAAATCGTAACGCATTAAATTTTCAAATCTTTTTCCCTCTCTCTCTCTCTCTCACATACGCATTTTAAAATTCTCTTTTGAAAAAAAAAACGAAGAGAGAGAGAGAGAGAACAATAAATTTATAATTTAAAAAAGCTCGAATCGAAATCCAAAAAAAAAAAAAAAAAAGAAATTTTTTATAAATTAACGCGAACGTATATATATATATATTTAATAAGTGTAATAATACTTACTTTAATTTAAAAATTCTTCGTCATTTATTTAATATCCGTTTCCTTTATTTTTTCTTCCCCTTTTTCCCTCCCTCCTTTTTCATGAAAATCTTCTTCTTCCTTTTTTTATAACATTAGGTTAACGTTGATAATAACTCGAGCACGATATATACCTGTGGAAAAAAAAAAAATTAATAATTTTCTTTTTCGTATAATGATAATACTACTATCGATTAAAAAAAAAATCAATAAAAATAATATATTGATCGATGATTGAAAAAAAAAAAAAAAAAAAATTTGTGTGGAGCCAACGGCACGTGGTGTTCCCAAGCGGTCACCCATCCAAGTACTAACCACGCCCGATGCTGCTTAACTTCGGTGATCGGACGAGAACCGGTGTGTTCAGCATGGTATGGCCGTTGACGTGTACTGAACAACATCAACATAAACATAATATCGTTTTTTATAAAAATACTTAATTACGTAGATAATTAAATTAAATATTTTCGTGATATCCCTTATCAAATACAAAAAAAAACACACACATAATGATAATAATCATTTAATAATATTAAATTTAAAAACCCGGATATATATATATATATTTATCTCGTTTGAAAATTTTTACGTTAATCTCTAGTTTTAATGATTTTCCCTTTCCCCCTTCCCTCCCCTCCTCCTCCCACATATAATCGCGCTTAATCTCATACGATCACTAAATTTTACGTACGAATATAAAAATGTCGTCACCCCCGTGCACAATTTTAACCATATTATTATTATTATCATCATCGTATATTATTTCATGAGTTTTTTTTATTACAAATGATATAAATTTACAAACTACTATTTATTTATTTATTTATTTATTTATTTAAATTTAAATTTAAATTAATAAATAATTATTTCGCGATGATTTTGAATAATAATAATAATAATAATAATAATAATAATAATAATAATAATAATAATAATAATTTGCATTTTCCATATTTTAAACCGTAATAAAATTTATTTATTTATTTATTTTTATTTTTATTTCTTCCTTTTTATCCCGCGTGCAAAATTTTACCGCGAAAAATAATTTAATTTAATAACTTATTAATATTTATAAGAGTATGAATAGTAATTACAATAATAATAATAATAATAATAATAATAATAATAATAATAATAATAATAATAATAATAATAATAATAATAATAATAATAATAATAATAATAATAATAATAATAATTATTAAAAACGATAGGGGAAGAAAAACTTTTTTTTTTTTAGGAAAAATGTTAAAATTTTTTTCATTTTTTTTTATCTTACCTTTTCAAACGCGTAAAAAGAATTTTTTTTAAAAATAATAATAATAATAAACTCGCGTTAAATGTTATTAAAAAATAATAATAATAATAGTAAATCACTCGATGACGTGAAGTATTAATAAATAAAATCCGAATAAAATTCACGATTTTAAATCATTAATTAAATAAATAAATAAATTTTTTTATTATTCGGAAACGGAAACGTAGCAATAATAATAATAATAATATTTAGAAAATAAAGAACTGTAACAATCACACCACCGGACCGGATTTTTTTTTTAAAAAAAAAAAAAAAAAAATTAAAAAATAAATAAAATGAAAAAAAATATTTCGAAACGTTCAAAAGCTCATTTAAAAGCACACTGTTCCTTTTTATTGTGCAACAGATAGAGACTAATTTTTTTTCCTTTCTCTCTCTCTATATAATGTTTACGGCTCATGCGTACGTACGAGTTAACGGTTTTTACATACAAAATATGAAGAACAAACGAAAAATTTAAATATAAATACAAATTTATAAATTAAAAATTTAAAATAAACCCCCCCTCCCCCCCCCTGAACGAAACAAAACAAACAACAAGTTTTTTTCCAAAAAAAAAAAAAATAATTAAAATCCCATCAAGTCAAAATTTTTTTTTTTTTTTTTAGAAAAAATTAAATTATGACGTCACAAAGTTAAAAAAAATCAACCCTTGACATAAATTATTATGAAATTTAATTATTATTTTTCAATCCGACGAAATTTTATTATTTTCATAATTAATTAATTATTAATAAATATATTTATGTGTATATATCAAAGTAAAATTATTAAAATCTCTCTTTCTCCTCTCCCCCTCCCCGAAAAAAAAAGCCCCTTTTAATAAATTATCAATTAAATAATATTAATAAAATATTTTTGATTACCCCTCCTATCATCCCCT
>NW_002987820.1:127712-137916 GCF_000006295.1 Pediculus humanus corporis
TAAATTATTATTATTTTATTATTATTTTTTTTCCCCCAATTTGAACTAATAATAATAATAATAATAAAAGTAAAAAAATGTCTTACACGATATCGATGGCTGAAAAGCCGATACCACACATATCCGAAGCCGATTGGAAAGCAAAAATCTGGAACATGAAAGCTGTGGGTCAAACAAAAGCGGAAAATTCATACGAATTGAGGAATGACGTCAGGCAAACGCGTAACGAAGCCGTCATCATAAGGAGATGGACGAATTATCATAATAATTTAAAAATATCAGATAGGTGAGTTTTTTTTTTTTAAAGTTCATTGAACTCATTGTTTTGAAAAAATAAAAATAAAAAGTAAACATTATAATAATAATAATAATTATGAGGTTTACCTTTGTTAAGGCTGACGGAAATACGAAGGTGGATGAACAAATTGGGTGGAGCTTTGCAAAATTTAAAACTTCAATCTGAACTTTTAATGGCTGACAAATTCGAAACGGAAAAAGAAATTGAAAAATATTGTTGTTGTCTGAACACCATTAGCGAATGTAGATTTCTTCGGGATTCTAAAAATAAATTAAATTTGGTTAACGATAATGTCGGACAAGAATTACAATCGGTAAAATTTGAAAAAAAAAAAAAATTTATTTATTTTTATTTTTTTTATTTCTCCCCCCCCTCCCCCATCACCCGACGAATTTATAAAACCATAACAAAAAATTTTACTAATAAATTTTAGTTTATGTATAGGAAATCGAATCTTTGGAATCAACTAAAAAATATTTAAGTGAAAAATGTTTTTCTGCTTGGGAACAAAATAATAGGATCACATCACTCATATACACACTCGAAAACGATATAGCCGATAAGGGAGAAGCATTGGAAATTGATTTAAACGTATTAAAATTGGATAGCACGAGCGCTTCTGCCACGTACAAACCCGACGTTCTTAGACTTCCCGATAAGTAATAATAATACTACCCTTTTTCTCATCATTTTTCTTCTTTTTTCTTTTTGGATAAGTAGTAAAAACTCATGGCGTCATTTTTAGAGTCTTGCCTATAGAAGTGTGGCTCGAAAGAGCACAAGCAAATTGTACGAGTGCGGATAACGAATGTTTGACGGCGACTAAAATGAGAGAATCATTATCACTGGCACGTGAAAGATCAAGAATGGATTATTTGGCACAATATGAAGCCACGAATTATGCATTGAGAAAAAGATCGTATGAAACATTGCGTTTAAAAACGGAATTGGAATATCAGAAAAAAAATGTGTGTCATGATAAAATTTTATACCTTTCTTCTCTTCTCTTTTTCCTCCTCCCTAATATATTTTTCCTTTCACTTCAGATACTTGACGAAATGGAAAAATTAAGCAAAGAACTTGAAAGATTGAAAATGTGTAAAGAAGAAACGATTAATTATTTAAAATGTGCCGAATCGAGATTGGAATCGCGAAATCAACGTCCCGCAAATGAAGCAACCAGAGACGATGCACAAATTGGATTACACGAAGAAGTCGTAAAACTTCGGCAAACCATCGAAGATTTGGATGCGAAAATTGCTAAAATCAAGTACGGATAGTAGGACTTTTGTTTTTTGGTTTTCATTTTTTTTCTTTTCCACCCTCTTACGTTTTAAAACTTTTTTACAGATCGACGTACAATCAAATGGAATCCTACATACTCGAATTGGAAACTGAAATTAAATATCAAGAGCAAAGCATTAAACTCGACGATCAAGCATTATCCATACACGAATCAATACTTCAAATGATACCTATATCTCAAATTGATAAAACAATTGAATTATTTAACATGTCGAAAGAACTTCCACCGGAACAACCGGTCGTCCTATAAAATTTTTATCCAAAAAACTGTCACTTTTTCTTCTTTTCTTCTCCTTTTTTTCTAATTAAACAAGCTTAGCTCATTTAACGCTTCGTTATTTTCAAATAATTTTAATTAAAATTTAAAACAAAAATTTTCTTCTTCTTCTTCTGAAGAGAGTAAAAAAAAAAAAAAAAAATTAATAATTAAATTTTTAGCTTATAAAAATTTCTTTTAATGTCGTGTGTTCGTCCCTGCTTTTTTCAACGTTAATTAAATATTTATTTACAAAAAAAAAAAAAAAAATTTCTTTGAGCGTAAATCACGGTAAAAATTTTTTTTTTTTTTTTCAATTAATTTATTTTTATAAGCACTTTTTTTTTAATAATAATAATAATAATAAAATCTGAAAACAAATAAATTTTTAATTAACGATCATTCATAAAATAATGATAAACATTTGATCAAAAAAAAAAAAAAAATTGATGATGTCATTTCGACGTCATTGTTTACATGTCTAACAAAACAGGTTTAGTTTCTTTCGCGCATTTTATCATGCTTTGAATAAGTTTAACGAATCCTGTATCTTTAGGTTTTTCCAGCCCTCTTAACAATCTATTTTTCATTACGGCTACAAATTCTTTATTGCTTAGCTGACCGTCAACTGGAACAAAATAAAAATTTATTGTAAAATAAAGAGAGAGAGAGAGAGAGAAAGACGTGAAAAAATAAAATTCCTTACGGTTCTCGTCAAATATTGTGAAAACAACGTTGATGACGTGATCTGATAAATCCACGTGTGCGACAGTTTTCGCCACGTGTTTCAACGTGGCCTGATCTATGGAAGCACCGGCGATGTGATAAAAAGTCAAAGCCGTGTCCACGTCGTTTATATTATTAAGAAAGTGAAAAAATTTCAAATAATCTTCTTTTGATATTCCCAAACTGTTTTCTTTGAATCTGACAGAAGACAGAGAGAGAGAGAAAAAAAAAAAATTTTTAACGGATTTTAAATTAAAAAAAAGAAAATATCTTTATCTCTCTTCTACTTCTACATCTTGTTATATTTACTCTTTTCTCACTCTTTTCAACATTCTCGCTTTTTTCTTTTGCGGATATCCAGCGTATGCCAACAAAAGTTCCGTGAAATCCGTTTCCGTTATTCTACCATTTTCATCTGGATTTTTCCTTTGAAACTACAATATTCGAGACATTAATAATAATAATATTCCTCCCTATCATTGAATATTATTACGTTTCTCAAAAAAATCGAATTACTTCGAGACTTAATATTTCACATTGAAGCTGTTGTTGAAATTCTATAAATTTTTCAATCGTCAATTTTTGATCTTTTCCGGGTCCGAAAAAAAAAGTCACGAGAGCCGAATTGACACCCTTTAATCGAAAAAAAAAGGAAAAATTATTAACTCACAAATATAAAAAGGAAATAAATTCATTTTATTCAATGTCAAACCTTAAAAGTATTTCCGGTATTTGCGTGGTCTCTGTGCCTCGAACCTATAGATGTTTGATGACGTATCAACGTGGCCACTTTTTCGAATTCTTCGCTGTCCACATCGCCATCTCCGTTCAAATCGAACATTCTAAATGCGATTTCGAAATGACGTCCCGATGCTGAAAAAATAAGAAAGAAAAAAAAAAAAAAATTTCCCTACCATTTTTCCATACCGGAAATAAAACGTGACGTCATTTAAAAAAACTTACTCGAAAGTACCGTGAGTAAAAATATGTAATCGGAAAATGTTATGAGTCCCGAACTACCCAATTTGTAAAAAATACTATCTTCGTCTAGTGCCAATTCCAATTTAAGATTCAAATCCTAAAAATATTTTTTTTCAAAAACAGTTTGAAGACATTATTATTATTATTATTATTATTATTATTATTTGTAAAATAATAAGAGAGAGCTTAAAAAATAAATATCAGAAACGACAAAAAAAGAAAATGAAATGTAAACCGTGAACACGCAACAACCAAAATGTCAAATTTTCATATTTTTTTCATGCACTTTTCCAAAAATATATAAATGAAGTACTATTATTATTATTATTATTATTATTATTATTATTATTATTATTATTATTATTATTATTATTATTATCAAACATGAATCCTTTGTATTTTTCTAACAAACTCAAAATATCATTTTTTTTTACAAATTTAATTAACAAAAACAATGGAAAAAGTAAAAGAAAAAAAAAAAATGTGCAAAGCTATTTATTTACTAAATTGGTGAATTGAACTGATTGATTGATTGATTTTTTTTTTTTTTTAAATTTTACTACAATGATAGTAGAAAGAGAGAAAGAAAAAAAAAACAAATGAATAATATAAAGAGATTACCAAAAAAATTTTAATTTACCTCCTTGTGACTCTAGAAAAGAATTCAAAAAAAAAAAAAAGAAAAAAATGGGAAACAAAAAAAAAAAAAAAGAAAAAAAAAAAAAAAAGAAAAGTTCATAAAAAAAAAACATTTAAAAGAAATTTAACAACAAATGCATTTATATATAGACTTTATCAAGTAATAAATAAAAAAAATTTTTTTTTTTTAAACGCATTTACACGCATGTACACACTTATATATATACACGCAAAAAGAAAAGATAAAGAAAAATTAAAATTATTTGACTTACCTTTGGATCATATTTTCTAAATTGATCTAAACCGAGACCTGAAAACAAAAAAAAAAAAAAATTAAATTGAAATTTAAATTTTTTTTACATTATTATATTCACATATGACTCGATACTTAATAATAATAATGATAAATACAATAATTAAATGCTTACCTTATTATTAATTTTTTTTTTAATAAACAAAATATTATTTTTTTTAGTTGTCGAAATCAATTCTTAAATAAAATAAGATAATAATGATAAAATGCAAAAAAAAATCAACATTAATAGTAATTTTTTTAAATATTCAATACAATTATAACACCAAATAATAATTTTTTTTCTTAATTTTTTGACACCAACCTTTATATAAACCATAACAATATGAAAACATGCAAATCATAACCTTTAACAGTTTTATACAAATTCAAAATGCAAAATAAATATAAATTACATCAAACAGAGCATTCATTTTAAAAGGTTTTCACATTATTCGAGGAATAATTAGGGGAAAACAAAAAAAAAACAAACAACATTAAATAAAAATTGATAATTTTTTTTTTTTTTGCTAAAAATGAATTCCTACCCTCAGGTTGTTTTAGACCAGGCGTCATTGATCTTAAGAAATCATCAGGAGTCATAAATATTTCATGCTGATCAAGATGAACTCCCGGATGTGCAACTTGAAGAGTTGCAAAATAACGAAAAACTTTATCAGGAGTAGAATATTGTCTTATGCGATTTTCATATTCAATTATCTGTAATTATAATACTTTATCCTGTCTAATGTGATTTATATTTTTCTTTTTAATTTAAGGTACATCACAATCACTCTATTAATAAAGTGTCTCTTTGTTTTTTTTTTTTGAAAAAAAAAAAAAAGGCCCAATAAATTGTTTGTTAATAAAATATAATATTCCAAATGAGGGGAGTCAGTGGAGAAATTGCGGATACCCATCACCAAAAATTGATAATAGATAAATTTTTCAATGAACCTTTGACAAATGCAAATTTACTGACCATCTGGTTGCTTATCTCCTGGTGTAATAGATCTTAAAAAATCAGAGGGTGTCATAAATACTTCTGCAAACTCTCCTTCAAACATTTTAACGGTTGCAAAGTATCTGAATATTTTATCAGGAGTCGAATACATTCTCATACGATTTTCATATTCAGTTATCTACATAACATAAAATGTAGGCCCTCATAAAATAAAACCTTTTCTCTAATTAATTATAAATCAAAATAAATTATAAAATTTAAATCGGGTAACTTTTTCTTCCTCATGAATATTTACAGAAACAAATTAATAAAAAATTTAATACAATAATTAATGTAATAATTTTCACTAGACTTATGTTTAAATGACAGCGATGAAGTCGATCAAAAAAAAGACAAATAAATACTTATTACCAATGAACAATCAACAGTTTTTTTTTTAAAAATTATAAATTGAATTCGAGTAATCATTACAATTTTAAAATGTAAAATAAAAAAAAATCATATTTAAAATCTTATTAACATTATTATTATTATAATTATTAACTATTATTAATTAATTATAATTTTAACAGTCTACCTTTCTATCTCTAAAACCGATTTTCTTTTTTTTTTTCCTTTTTGCTGCCTCTTCTGAATCGGGCTCTATTTCAGTTTCAATATAAGGTGCATTTTCATGAGCAGCTTCAGCATCAGCTTTTTTGATAAATTCTTTTTTAGAAACGAACCTAATGAACAAATCAAATGAATATATTTTTTACTTTTAATAAAAATAAATGGATCAATTTTATTTATAAATTAAAAATTAAATTACCAGAAAGGTCTAGCAGCAAAAACCACAAAAATTAAAACTATAGACCACCAACCAAATAATTTTAATGTAGGCTCTGATCGTTTCATATGAGCAAAATTTCTGTAAAATCTTTTTTCATCTTGAACTTTACTTTGAGTTTTTATTAAAAAATTATTTTTTTGATAATTACATATATTTTTAGTTGATGAAATAATAATACCGCGAGAATGCGAGTATAATTTTGAAATATTTCGTATCATCTCTCAAAAACAGAGAGAGAGAGAGAAAAAAAAAGTAAATTTTCTTAAAATAAGAATAAATTTTTACTCTTATAATAATACATCACATTATTAACTTACAGGATTCCAATAAAACTTGAACAATTTTAAGTTGGCACGACTGAATTATTTCACGCGCCAAAATTATTTATCACGTTAAAAATTGAAATTTAAAAAAAAAACGTTCGTTAGTTTATTTAATTTTAAAAATTTAATAAAAAATAAAATAAATCTTTGTTAAAAGTGTTTTTTTCTGCAGATAAAAATTAAATTTTAATTAATTAAAACTATTTTGAATAATTAAAACCTTTAATTAAATTAAAATTTATCGATTTCAATTATTTTTTATTTATTTTAACCGTTAACCGTTAAAATTCAATTTTTCACTTGTCAATCTCCATATATAAATCATGCAAAGTAAATTTTTCTTTTCTATAATTCAAAAAAAAAAACAAATAAATTTAATTTAAAATGAATTGTTTATTAAAATATTATTAAACATATTTATGTATAGATCAATAATTATTAATAAAATCTTAATTTAATATTAAAGAAAAGAAGAAAAAAAAATGAAAAGATATTGTGATGAACATTTAAACATAGATTTAATAAAAAATAATAATAATAATAATAATTACAGGAAAGAATTTTCACATGGGAAAATAAATTCACTATTAGAAGATTTAATTGAAAAAGAAGATGAAATAAATTTATATAAGGAAAGATTAAAAGAATTAGAAAATGCTTTTTATTACAATCTTGATATAATATCAGAAAGAGATTTAGAATTGAGCATATTGGAAAAACAACTCAACTGTGAGTTTTGCATTTTACACCTTTTAATTATTATTATTATTATTATTATTATTATTATTAATTACAATAAATACTGTAGTTAGTGTATAATTAAAATAAAATTAAACTATAATTAAATGAAATTCTCAGATGAAAATGAAAAATTGCAGAGAACAAAAGAGGAAAAAAATGAATTGGAAGACATATTGAATACAATTGATAAAAAAAACGAAAGGAAAATTCAACAAATGAAAATAATATTAAATCGTAGAGAAGAAAAAATGAATATACTTCAAAAGTAAATACAAACAAAAAAAAAAAAAAAAGAAAATTAAAAATTTTTAATCATTTGTATTTGTAAACTCATCCATTTGTTTTGTTTTTTGTAAAGGGAAAATTTTAAATTTTCAAACGCATTGGAAACAATAACAAAAGAAATAAAAGATGACGAATTAAAAAAAATAAATAAAATACAAACGAAATACGAAATGGAAAAAGAAAATTTAATAAAAAATTACGAAGGAAAATTAATGGAAAATGAAAAAAAATTCCTTATGGAAATCAATAGAATTAACGAAGAAGTAGGTGAGATGATTTTAATTGTATCATCATCATCATCATCATCATCATCATTTTTAGTTTTTAGAAGGAAGTTATATCGTGTTCATAGAGTAATAAAAATGACGTCATTAAAAACCGTTAATAATGTTATTTTTTCCAGGCATGTGAAAAAGAAATGAAAATGAAAAAATTAGAAGATGAAAATATAAAATTAAAAAATTATTTGAAAGATTTTGAAAAAACTTTTAATAATAATAATAATAATAAGAGAATTGATGTTAAAACACGTGAAATTCAATGCGATATAAAATTTAAGGTAAAGCAAAAAGAAATTTTTTTAAAATTTAAAATTTAAAAGCAGAAGTAAATTTTTTTTTTTTTTTAACATAAAACAGGTTTTTGATAAGAACGTACAAGTCATACCTCATACGTCAGATGTTAAAACACAAACGGAAACAATGAGAATTTCAGATGTAAACAAAGAAGATGAAGAAGCAGAAGAAAGAGAAAATTATAATAAAAATCAAATTATGTATTTACAAGAGCAAAACGAAGTTTTAAAATTAATTATAAAAGATCTAAAAAAAAACAACAATTTTGAAAAAAAATTTAATTATTATTTACAAAATCACGAACATGATATAAATGATTCGAAAAAAAATATTTTACAATTAAATGATAAATTCGAAACGGAAATTGAAAATATAAAAAAATTATTAATTCAAGAACAAAATCAAAGAGTCCAAGAAGAAACCATTATGGAAAATTTAGAAACGACTATGACGTGTCTTAAAAATAAATTATTAAATACTTTACCGCCAAAACAACGTCATCAAAACCACGTGGATCATCTTACAAAAGGTGAAAGAATTAATATTATTATTATTATTTAAATTTTATTTTATCATCCGAAATTTATTTAAATTTCAACATTTTTTTCGTTTACAGAAAATGACGTAGGTGATACCGGTAATAATAATAATGATGAAACCACACAAAGGAATCAAATGGAAGAATATATGGAAGGTAATAATCTCAACGGTAATATAAATTTATTGAATCGTTTCGAACGAAACATTCTAGAAAAAATCGATGACGTCAAAAGTGAATTTTTCGATAAAATTAAATCATTATTATTACTCTACGAAAATTTAAATAAAGATAATTTTTTCGACGAAATACGTAAAGAAATTAAAAAATTACAATTTAATATGGAATATTTTTTACGCACTCATAATAATAATAATAATAGTAATAGTAATAATAATAATAATATTATAATTGATAAAACGGATAAGAATTTTTTAAAATCGAACAAAAATGACAAAACGTGTGATGACGTCATTTATCCAGAAACATCTGATATTTTTGACGACTCGGAACGATATTATTATTATGTGCCAAAAAGTTACGAAATAAATAATTTATTATTACGTAATATTAATAATAATAATAATAAATACATAAATTTATTAAATCCGAAACAAATTCGTTTTTGTCACAATAACGATTATTTAAATTACGAAAAGGATTTTTACGTTACCGGAAGGTGACTGCAACGTCATGACGTCATAGAATTTATTATTACGTAATAAAATAAAAAAAATTGAATATCGTGTTGGCCGATTAACCGTTTTAATCGCCATCTTTCTTTTCCCTACCTATTGAGTGCAATTATTTCATTGATGTTTTATTTATCCCTCTCTCCCCCTCCCCTCTAACTCAGAAAAAAAAACCATTTTCTTTTAAGGAATTAGCTTGCTCCTATAAATTTTTTATATAATGTTTTAAATACGTAAATGAAAAGGTCAAAGGTTATTTGAACTTTCGTGTCTGCTTGTTTGATCCATTTAAAAAGCGTGTGAAACGTTTTTTTTTTTTTGTTATCATTCCTCGTCGTTTTTGTTTTTTTATGTTTTATGTTTTATTAATAAAAAAACATTATCTATCGCAACTCTGAAAAATAAAACAAAACAAAACATAATTTTATTATTACATAATTTTTTATGTTTAAATGATAAAACAACAATAATAATAAATAATTTGTTTATGTATAAATAAAAATAATAATTAATTTTTAATTTAATTATCATTTTTTTTTTAAACAAATCAATCAATCTTTTTTTACAATTATTATCATTATCTTTGTGTTTTTAAAAATAATAATAATAATAAATAATAAATATAAAAAAAATTATGGATCGATTGATTTTAATAAATTAATAAATAAATAACTACGTCGTATCGACACAAAACGATTTCACGTCATATTTAAATAATTTAAAATACAAATAATAATAATAATAATAGTTTTTTTCA
>NW_002987820.1:138820-154631 GCF_000006295.1 Pediculus humanus corporis
TGAAAACTATAAATTTAGATATTAACCCAAAAAAACAAAAAAAAAAAAAAAAAAAACGGAAAAAATTGCGAAATAAATAAATAAATAATAAACGGATTTTTTATTTTGAAACTTTTTTTATAAACACGCGCATGCGCACACGCACACACTCTATTCCATCGTATAACCTTTTTTTACAAAAGGGGAACCCCCCACGAAAAAATGTTTTTTTTTTTTTTTTTCAATGTCAAAAATAAATAAAAAAAATTCATATATATTAAAACAATTTTTTTTTTTTAAACGAAAAACAAACAAAAAAAAATTTTTTTAACAAATTTAAAAATACAATGATTACAAAAAACAAAAAAAAAAAACAAATGCGTGAAAAACAATGATGATAATAATAGTAATAATAATAATAATATTATTATTCACAAATCGCGTCAATTCAAGTGTTTTTTCTTTGTTTTTCTTTGTTTTTTGTTTTCGTTTCTCACCGCAAATAAAACGAAAAGTAATAAAAAATTAATATATACATAAAAAAAAAAAATTTATTTGTTTATTATTATTAATAATAATAATAGAAAAAAGCTATTACATAATAAATTAATAAATACAAGTCGAATGAAAAATAAAATAAAATAATAATAAAAAAAAAATGTCCTCGTTTTTATTGTTTTTCCTTCTTTTTTTTTTAAATGCAAACGCGAGTTTTTCCTAAGCAAATGTTTTATTATTATTATTATCTTGGATTCGTTTATAAAAATAATAATAATAATAATAATAATAATAATAATAATAATAATAATAATAATAATAATAATTCGTTTAAATTGCATTTTTATATTTCAAATAATATATATATATATAAACAAAATTTTTTTTTTAATTTTTTTTTTTTTAGAATAAATCTTTGGCGATATTTATCATCATCATTATTATTATTATTATTAGTTTTTTTTTGTTTATTGTTAAACGTAATAACTAGCTCACGGTTATGGTCGTCAGGGTTGATTCTTTCGATGGCGAACTACTTATTTGTTGAAGTATTAAAGCACTTTTTAATTCTTGTCTCGCTTTGTGAACGACGTAGACCAAAAGTGTTATTCCGAAGACTATTTGTATTGATAACACAATGAAACCCGTTGTTGCTTTCGAATGATCGTCTAGAACGTCTTCTATCGATCTCAGTGTACTCCCCAAATATGTGGCAAGACATTGAGCGGGTAACAAACCGAAAAATGTCGCCGTGTGACACGTCTTTGGTGGTATATCACTCAGCTGTAAGAAAATACAGTTGACATTTTTTTCTTCTTCACCTCTCTTTCACACACACACACACAAGCACACACATGTACACGCACACACGCACATACACACAAGCACACACATGTACACGCACACACACACAAACACATTCATTTATTTAAATAAATAAAATTAAACAATTTATTATTTTATTTTAAATTTGTCTGTAAAAACAAATAAATCAAATCTTTGTAAATAAAATAATTTAATTATTATTATAATTAATATAAAGTAAGTAAAACTAATATTTGAGAATAATAATAATAATAATAATAATCAATGTGAGAAATTAACATGAGAAAACAACAATACAGTTTGTGTAAATAATACATGATATCGAGTAAATAAAAATTATTGTCACTGTAAGATAAATAATAATAATAATAATAATTTTTAATTAATATATATATATATTTATATTTAAAAATTTAATTTCGACTTTTTTTTTTTTATAATTTTTTAAAAAGTTGTTTGTGTTTCCTAAAAATAGAATATTGTTGCTAATTTTAAATTTTGATAATGAATGTGTTTTGTTTTTGTTTTTTTTTTTTTTTGTTTTTAATTATCATGGATTTGATGATAATATGGTAATTAACAATTTGTTTTTCTTAAAAAAAAAAAAAAAAAAGAAAGGTATTTGTTATTGTATACTTACTGCAAAAATTGTATTTTGCAAACCGAATGGAATCGGTGATAATCTGCATATCATGACTATTTTAAATGCTTGCGAACCGGAAATAACTCTCAAAACAGCTTGAGCATTGTCACTTTCACTTATTTTACATATTGGATATTTGGCATGAAAGGATTTAATAGTGTAATGTGCAATTGCAACACCTGTATTCGCAGACACTATAACAACTATTAATCCATGCACTACACCGAATAAATAACCGCTTGAAAGCACTAATAACATGTAACCCCATAAAAATGGAAAAGAAACTAATGTAAATAATAAAATAAATAATAAATTAACTAATATCGGATCCTGATAACTGATCCATATTAATAATGCTTTCACATAAGTTTTACATACATACATAACAAACATTAGAAATAAAAGCGATGTCAAAGTCCAAAAACAGGTACACGATGAACTTAAACTAATTATTTTAGTAAATTTATCGATAAGAGAATTAGGATGTGGATTTTTGTGTCCGTTTAAACCATATTCAACTCCTTTACTTGTTTGTATTCCCTCTAGCATGTCACCCATTATTATTAACTAAAACTTAATTATTTATTTTAAAAAAAATCACCAAAAGGTTTTCACTTTAAACAAGTGGGTCGACTAACATTACTTAAAAATACTTGACTGAAAAAAAAAAAACACATTTGAATTGTATAAAACTCGTTCCACTATATATAATTTAAATTAAAATTTTTAATTTTAATTATTTAGTAATTTAAATGAGAAACATTTTTACCAACGATTAACATAACAAAGAGTTTTTCTATTTTGTTTACTAGATAAAAAAAAAAAAAATTTTTCATTGATTCTATATTTGACACACGTATTAATAATAAATATTTTTATTAAAATATATTAAAAAATTATAAAAAATATTTAATTTATGATTTATTTTTAAACCGTGTAAAAGATTAACTAATTCAAAATTTTTTTTTAAATACGAACGATATTACTGAATGTCACCGAAACTATTAATTTAAAAATAAAAAAAAAAGAAAAAAATCACTCACGATCACTTTTATGAACACAAATGTAAAATGTTTTTCTTTTTTTTTTTCTCTCTCCAAATTTTTTAATTGCACTGTCATTAAAAAAAAAAAAAATTCAAAAAAAAGTCAAAATCACAAAATACCACAAGTTATCCACTCGCGTATGAAAAACATTCTGAAATGATTTACACATTTTGGAGGCAAATCACTGAGTTTATTACGAATGACGTCATAAAAAATTTCAACCAATCAGAGATCGTTTTCACATCCACGTGGTATAAATAAATTTCTTCTGCTTATTATAAATGTGTATGCATTCTCGATGACGTAGTCGATTTATAAACGTTTCGAATTACTTTAGAAATGTTAAAAAAATTTAAAAAAAATTATTGTTTATAAACAAACTGCGTTATTTAGAAAAAAAATTTTTTTATTTTTTTGTAAAATGTTTAAAACAAAACAATTATTAAGGAATAATGATTCGCCCTATGATTCTAATATGAAACCCATAGCTGCTGATCCTATATGGAAAAGAGCAATTACAGCTAATTCAGAATGGCCAGATAAAGATGAATTTTTGGATGTTATTTATTGGTCCAGACAAATTATTGGAATTATTGTTGGAATCGTATGGGGATTAATTCCTTTAAAAGGATTTATCGCATTATTGTTGTAAGTTTTTTTTTTTTTTTATCTATCTAAATACACAAATCCTTTTATATTAATTGTAAATTTAGTTTCAACAAGTAAACATACATTATTTATAATAAATTACGATAGTAAATAATGACCCTCGTGGGAAAATTATGACAAAAGTCGGTCATTTTTTAATTGAATTGCCAAATGGCTTTTTTCAATTATGCCAATTGAAAAAAATTTCTTTTTTCTTATTTAAAATAAATTTTCATTCATATTTTTTATGTTTTTGTTTTGAATAATTTCCCCTCCCCCCAATAACGATTTCCTTTTCCTTTTTCTTTATTAAATTTCTCATTTTCTAATTAACTAATTAACTTAAAAAAAAAACAAAACAAACTTTTAGCTTTGCCGATTTTACTTTATCAAAAAAAATAAACAAAATAATGTTAAAAATAAATATCGATTTATTTTTTTCAAATTTGTACAATTTTATAACTACAATAATTGATTATTTATTATTAATTTTACATTTATTTATAGATTTGCTATTGTAAATGCAGGAGTTATTTATATATATTTCAATTCATTTCAATCAATCGATGAAGAAGAATATGGAGGAGCATGGGAATTGACTAAAGAAGGTTTTATGACTTCCTTTGCCGGATTTTTAGTCACATGGATTATTATTTATTCCGGTCTACACTTTGACTGATAATAATAATAATAATAATAATAATAAATATTTAACATATTATTAAAAAATCATCAGGATTCATTTACTTTATTTTTTTCTAATAATTTCATTTGGTAAAAGACAGGGAGAGAGTGAGAGCGAAAAAATTCTTTTCCAACGAGAAAGAGAGAGAGAAAAGTAATCGAAATTAATTTTTAAAAAATTTACAAAAAAAAAAATAAATGGCCTGTAAAAAAAAAAAAAAAAAAAAAAAAGAAGCTTTAAAATTCTTCTAGTAGAATATTTATTACAAAAAATAAATAAAAATGCAAGAGGATCAATTTAATTAATAATAATAAATAAATAAATTTATAATCGATGAAATATTCTAAATGATCAATTTTTTTTTATAAAACCAATAAGTAAGTAAGTAAATAAATAAATAAATAAATAATGATGATAATGATAATGATAAAGCAAGTGAAATTTAGTTGACATTAGAAACAATGTTTTTACTGTTGCTCTATTTAATAATGTATATTTTTCTATTAATTCTTAACAATACATGAATGTGATTACGAGTATTATGTTATTTATATTATAAAGTGTATTATATATATTACAGCGGATTTAATAACAAAAAATAATAATAATGATAAAAGACAGCAGCTATACATAAATTATTATTATATTATTATTATTATTATTAATTTTAATAAAGTTATAATAGATTAAGTGGATAAATAACGAATAAATAAAAATTAATTAATTTCGTTCATTTTGTTTTTCTTGTTTTTTTCTTTCCCCCCCCCTCCCCCCCCTCCCTGAAATTTCCCATATCGTGCGGAAAAAAAATTTGTCATTTAAGCGTAAATGAAAAATGTTTATATTATTATCATTATTATTATTAATTTTTTGTTCGAAAATGGCGGGGGGAGGGGATAGAAGTCAAGAGGAGGGGAAAAAAAAATTAATAACAAAAGTGAATCCATGAGATTTTTAAAATGCCGCGATCGTTTGAGTGAGTGAGATGGTGAAACAGAGAGACATAGAGAGAGAGAGAGAGAGAGAAAATGACGACGATTCCAACAACGAACAACAATAATTAATAATTTTAAACAAATAAAATTTAATTTTTTTTTTTTTTTTTTGTTAGGGCAGAAAATTATCGAGATCAACCAATGAATCGAACAAGAACAACAACAACAACAACAAAAACTTTCTTCTCTCCCTCTCTTTTTTTCTTTTCTTTTCGTCGGCGGGTTTTTTCTTTTTTTTTTTTTCTTCTGATAAATGATAACAACAAAAACAAAAACCGTAAAAAAAAAAACTCCTCTCAAAATAATTTTTTTTTTTTTAAACTATCAATCATAAAACAAACAATAATAAAATAAAACGATATTAAAAATATATATAAGAGACAAGAAAATAATAATAATAATAATAATACGTTTATGATGGGTTTAAAGCTTTTCCGTAATAATAATAATAATAATAGAATGATAATTAATACCTTAACTTCCGTTTTATTTGAAATTCAACACGTTCGCATTCCTTTCCAAATTTTCCAAATCCGGTGCTGGAGGTGCGGTAACTTTCAATTTAAAATATTGACTACTGATAACGTTCGAACTCAACGTTGCCGAATTTGTTTTATGTCCGGTTAACGAAACGTTATTCGATTCCTTAGACGACATCTTTAAAATAAATAAATAAATAAGTAAATTTTTTTTTTTTTTTTTTTTTTTAATTCGAGACAAAGGGAATCGTATCGAATTATTTCTCACTTGCCTTGTCTAAAGCTAATGTCGAACATATCGGACACTGATAGTCCGTCATGCAATCTTCGTGTTGGGAATGACCGCAAAAAAATATAAAAACTGAACTGTTGACCAAAGGTTTGTTGCAAGCCGAACACGATGAATTCGATGCTCGTATGCCACGTTTGGCGGAATCGATAGAGGACACCAATTGCGAGTACAAATCCGAGCAGACGACTTTTTGCGTCGTTTTCACCAATTGTTCTTCGAACCAAGTGTTCTCCAACATACCTGTCGTACGTCAACGTCGAAACATTATGTCACATCGATGAAAATCGATATCGATTCAAAAACCTACCCGTTAGTAAATGTCTGATTTCTCCGAACGTCGCCACGGAATTCGTGCGATGAAGCAAATGTTCTAAAATGAATGAAGGATTTGCGTGTCCCATCGTTCCGCTGAGAACCATCGCTATCAAACGTGTTTTTTCTAAAAAATGAAAATTTTTTTTTATTTATTTAACGGCAACGAATACATTTAGTAAACCAAAAAATTGTTGTTACCTTTTTGATCGATTGAATTTTCGCACGTGATTAACACGTCCAATAACGTCAGCCAAAGTTTTTGAATGTTCGATTCGCCATTTTTCGTTTGAAATCTTTGAATCAATCCTATTAATTTTTTAAATAATTCATCTAATTCGATTTGCGTAAAATTTATTGAACCGTTTAACATTTTAATTAATTTATTTTTTAAAACCTGAAATCACGACAAAAAAAAAAAAAAATTATCAACGATGGGAAAACGGCGGGGGTGGGGGGCGGGCAGAGAGAGAGGGAGAGAGAGAGAAAGAGAAAAACACACTTCAAACGCTTCTTTACAGTCTTCGTTTTTTTCTAATAAATATGCCTGAGCTTCTTCGTGATTACAACTACGTGCTATTTCTAAAACTTCATTTAAATTATACAAATCCGTACGAAATTTCAATTCTTGAACGGCCGATTTCGGATCTATTTCAAATATTAATTTAATGTATTTATTAAAATATTGCACGAGAAGTGATGAATCGCCATCGCTCACGGAATCCCTATAAAAAAAAAAAAAAAAAAAAAAACAAAAAAAATTTTTTTTTATTTTGTTATTTTAACCGAAATTACGTTTAAACTGTCGGAAAATTATTACTAACTTTGATTTTCCATACAAGATAGATTGTAACAATGCCAATTGATATTTGGGATTTTCTTTCAGATTATCCAACAAATCCGGCAATTTATTTAATGCGTGGGTGGCGATTATCGTTGAAGTTCTTTCAACGTCTAAATCCATTAAATCTTCAATTTTGCTACAAACTTTTTCCAATATGGGTTTCGCATCGTCCGTGTTTTTGTACAAAAGTAATATATTTCTCAAAAATGAAAATACTTGTGGTCTTCGCAGCGAGTCTTGTAGGTAACATAAAAACACTTGATCCCATTCTCCATTTTGTTCGTGTATGGCTTCGCAAACTCGAAAACTTACGTCGAAAAAAAAAAAAAAAAAAGAAAAAATCATCAATCAATCAATTTGTACGTGCCTCGAAGGAAAATTTTAATAATTTTATTAAAAATAAAACAATGAAGATTATTAACACGTTGTAAAAAAAAAAAAAAAAAAAAGGCAATCAAAAAGTCAATTAATCTTACAATTTTGCTTTTCTCGCCAAATCTAATATGTGATCTTTGGAATAGTCTTGTAAACCGTCGGCTCTGAAAACATCCAATAAAGCCTGCTGTCTTTCTTCCAAATGTTCCGGACTCGTCGTCGTCAAATACCCGAAAATCTTATCGAATAAATCTTTATCAACAATTAAACCGTTAAAAGGCCGGCTTATTTGCCTTGCCAAAAATATATACAAAGCACCGATTTCGTGAACGGTATAACCCGAATTATCCACCATTATATGCAATAAAATATCTATTAACCTTTGACGTTGTCTCAAACCAACGTCGGAAGTGAATTCCGGTTCTGTAAATGCGAGAGAAACAACGTTTAAAAATTCCCTCGTGTCGAAATGAATCAAAGTTCTCAAATACGGATAGGGTAACTCATTGTCGTCTGCATCTTTGCTGTGAAGATTCGTAAGGCATTTAAACATTTCGTATTTAACGTGTTGAACTGATTCCTTTGCAACATCACCGATGGGATAACCTCTTCCCGCTAAACAACAACTAACATACACTAAAAGTTTATTTCCCAATTCAACTTCTTTGGCAGTTAATTTGCAACCTAAAAAAAAAAAAAAAAAACAAAAAAAAATTCACTCAAGTCAATCCTCAATCGATTTGAATTCTTACTTCCTTTAATAATTTGAATACCTGTCGTTAAGGCTTTTTGTAAAATAGGAACTAACTCGTGAATGGGAGTAATATAATCGTTTAAAGCTTTATTATGTACGTAAATAATGGCGTCGTACAAACCGTGAGCCCAACAAACTTGCATTACTTGATGAAGATCCAACGAACCAATGTCCAAATGAATGATGCAAGCTTCCAAAGCCTTAAATTTATTACAAAAAAAAAAAAAAAATTGTTTACATTGTCTTTATGTTAATAAGAATTTTTTTTTTTTCTCTTTCTCGATATTTAAAATTTACTTGAAGCTTTCCAGTATTTTCATAAGTGTTGACGAAATGCTGTAATATGGACGGTGGTATTGAAGTCAATTGATCGTTGAGAATAAACGGTTCCAATCCTTCTAAAAATATCCTTTTCAAATTGGAATCAATAGAAACGTAATCCCACAGCGTGTTAAAAATTATATCACTGAAAATAAAATAAATTGTAAAAGCACAATTAAATAAAAATAAAAAATTATTATTTGGCGTTCTTACTTGTATTGCACGGAGACCGCATATTGCATTATGGCCGAAATATCATCGATGGGATTTTCCATGTCTTCAATGAATTGTTCTAAAATTTGAACGATTTTACCCTTTGCAATTTCTTTCCTCCTTTCTCTAGATCCTTTTAAACCTAATGCATCTTTCGGTTCTTCGTAAAAAGAAAGTCCTAAAGATAAAGCTGCAAGATATTTTTTCTAAAAAAAAAAAAAATTCTTAAAAAGGAAAAAAAAAAAAAATCAGAAAGAAAAATGGCAGTATTTCATTAGCATTCTTACTTGTTTTACTAAATGATTCAGTCTTTCAATCCACGGTCGTATGCTCAGTAGGTGTACTGTTTTAGCACCTAAAACTAATATTTGATTTCCATAGCCCACGATTGTGTTGTAACAGGCTTTTTCACCGGCCACGGCCTTAAATAAAAACAAAAAAATTTGTGTAACGATGGGATAGAACTTGGATATTGATCAAATTATCATTGCTTATTATTACCATAGCTTGGCTAACATTACCACCTGTCATGAGACCTTTGAAGTTACTTGATTCGTACACCAAACCAATATCAGAAAGATCTAAATTTTCAAGTTCTTCGTGAGAATGAACGTCTAATAAATGCAATCTTTCACTTATGTCGACGGCTGCAATGGTCCAAGAATTTAACCAATGCAAAGACAATAAAGAATAATTAACGACTAATTTTTGCAATGCTGCTACTTTTAATTTTGAATTAGAATCTGAAGAGATCTGCAAATAAATTTATAATTTTAAAAATTATCAATTTCAATTTTATTCATATTGTGACTTTGAATGAGGAAAAAAAAAAAAGTTTGTGAATCTTACTTGAAAAAAATGAATAAAATTATCTTTGGCAAATGCCAAAACTGGATCAATAATTTTGCCATTACCAGAAACCTGAATGACGACAAACTGCCAAGATACCAGTGGTAAAACTGTAGAGCCAGGAGGAAGAGCTTTAACTAACACAACTCTCATTTTGGGTCTGATACTGACAACAATTACCTATTATATAAAAACATAAATACTATTTTAAAATGATTAAAATAATTTTTATACTAAATACTGAAGTGAAACCTGAAAAATTAATTCAAAAACAGATCAACTAACTACCTTTAGGCCAAGGAAAAGCTTCTTTTTCCATCTTCAAGGGTTTAAAATAATTATAAATCCAATCACACATAGATTCCTCAAGTTTTTAAAAAATATTCTTTCACAATTTCTTCCATAATATGTCTTTAAACTATTAAAACAGCATGACTGGGTCTAACCATTTTCAAAATATTTCTTCAGAATTTATGGAAAAAAAGGTTTTGTAGACATATTAACATGCAATGAAATAACTTTTCTAATTACCTTTGAGAGAGTGGCCATGGCAACTAAAATTACTCCTTGCAGAGGATGAGAAATCAAATGATTAAGTAAGAGAGGCTGTATAACACAAACTTCTCCTCTGCTCCCAGAGAAAAGGCATTTCGAATTACAACCCCTCACTCCGAGAGTTCTCGTAAAGTGTAATTCAAAAACCGAACCGCCAGAATCTGAACAAAGTGCTATCGCAGGAGAATCTGTGAACTGATATGAATAATTATTTAAAAAAAAAAAAAATTAAAAATGAAAATATGTTTTTGGGGAAAACATTGTTTTTACCTTGACGCTTAGAACGGCAGTACCAGGAGGATGAACATCCATTAGAGTTCTAATTAATTTACCATTGGTCAAATCGTACATTAAAATTTGGCCTCTTGCAAAACCAGCCAACAGCCTAGTTGAATCATTGTTAAAACACAAACAAGAAACAGATCCTTGATCTTCATCTGTATTACTCAAACACCATTTTAATGTTTGCCTACTGTCAAATACTAATATAAGTCCATGTGAAGTTCCAACGGCAACCATGCTAGTAACCGTTATTGCTGTCGCATAGCCTGCATTTATTCTTTCCTGTAATTTATTTCAATAAAACAAAAATTAATTTTGTAAACTCCAATGACACTTCGAAAAAAAAAAAAAAAAAACTTTTTCACTCACAGCAGAACTAATTTGTGTTGAAACACTTTTGAGCAAAACAAAACGTAGAAATGCAGTTGATGAAGAAGAATCTTTTTTATCAGATGAAGTCCTACTTCTTCGACTAGCTATAGATAGAGTTTCACTTCCCCCTTCGATACCAATGAGGCTGGAATGTATACCCTGAGACCAGTTAAGTGAATCACAGTCTTCATTCAAAGATATATGATCGTCTCCCTCGTTTAAAATACTTTCTAAAGTAGGTGGTTCGATAATTTGTGGAATTTGATATTCGGCATCGTCCAACTTAAAAAAAAAAAATTATCAAAATAATATATATATATATATAATATTATCAATCAAATCAACGGAATAATTAGTGGAAATTTAAATTTTTTTTATAATTTTAACTTAAATTAAATAAAATACGAAACGAAAAACTATTCGAAAAGATAAAAATTACAATGGATTCGTAAAATTAATTTTCAAATAACCTCTTCGATATCGAAATTAAAAGAACCGATGTCAGTGTCTTCATACGAAGAACCTTCATGATTGTTTCTATAATCATCCGACATTTTTGTTTTCAAATTAAAACGTGCCAACTTTAAAAAAAAAAAAAAAAATTTAATTTTAACGGATCATAAAGGAAACAAAACAAAAAAAATTTGTTTTTATACTCTATGGAATTAAAAAATTCGTTAAAAAAAAAAAACTCCGCGCCTTTTTTTCCCCCATTTTCCCATTTTACACATTTATACGTAAAAAATAAATTAAAAAAAATAATTAAAAATTATTTCGAAAAACTTTAGTCGACAATTTAATTAAATAAAAATATTTTTAACGATATTAATAATTAAAAATTTGTAAAAAAAAAAAAAAAAAAAATCGAAGAAAATTAACGTTGAAAAACCGGAAACCCTTAGGAATTATAATTAACACGTGTAAAATTTATATATACACGTAACGAAAAATATTAAAAATAATATAATTAAAAAAAAAAAAAACGAGTAAATTATCATTACTATTATTATTAGTTTTAAATTATTCAAATCGGAAAAAAAGAATCGATAAATTATAAAAAAAAAAACCTTTAAGAAAAAATAAATAAAAAATAAATGAAAATCGTGTTTGGGTTAAAAAAAAAAAGGAAAACGGAAAACGTCAAATAATTTAAAAAATTTTTTTTTCTTTATACTATTTATTATTTATAAAAGACGACGACGACGAAGATTTTCACAAGGATGTTGTAGTAATAATATTAAATGACATGAAAATAAGAAACAATACAATGTTTTTGACGTCATCATCAATATTTTATTTTAATTAACCGTCTAAAAGTTAAATATGAATTTTCACACACACACACAAAACTCACGGACGTAACGATCGGTGGTACGAAAAAAAAAAGAAATTGAACATGATGATGATGATGATGATGATACTAGTCGAATTCGAATAGTAAAAAAACTAATCGATGGGAAAGTTAACAATGAGATTACACATTCAATTTATAAAAAAAGTGTTTAAAAATTTCATATATATCGAATAAGAAACCTGTGATATCCAACCAAGGTATCGAAAGAGTTATGCTACGGAGCATAGCGCACCATCTCAACTTAGCCCCGAGCCTGAAGAAGATTAGAAAAAGAGAGATGAGAGAGATGAGTGAGAGAAAGAGAGAGAGAGAGAGAGAAACAGGTGGAAGAAGTTGACAGCCGCGCGTTAATGTTGCGTTTTTTTTTTTTTTTTTTTTTTTTTGTACAGAACAGTCAGAAGAGAGATATAACCACCATTTTTATCGGTATTTTTTTTTTATTTTTATTTTTAAATTTTCTTTTTTTTTTTTTTGTTTTTTATATCGTCGATTTTCGCGGGGGGGTAAATCATCCCCCTTTCCCCTTATAAAAAAATTTTCCCTGTTTTTTAATTTTATTTAAAATTTTAACCGATGAGTGATAAATCGAATAAGTGATACGAGAAAAAAAAATAAAAAAGTTTGTGTGCGGACATTTTTTTTAGTGTTATATACTCAATTAAAATTATTAATAACATTTATTAAGTGACAAATAATAATAATAATAATAATAATAATAATGAATTGATACTATATCAAACTGTGTATTATTATTATTATTTATATATTTTTTTTTTTGCTTATTGTCGTGAAAAAAGTGATTTTATTATACTTAATGTGTGTATATTTATGTAAAATTTAATAAAAACTTTTTCTATAGAACCGTCGGATAATAATAATAATAATACTTGTTTTATCAATGATTGTAAATGATAAGAAAAGGAAAAAAAACCGGTAAGTTTTTTTTTTTTTTAAATATAAACATAAAATAATAATAATAATATTATATTACGCGTGTTAATTTTTATAAGAAGAAGATATATGCGCCGGAAAAATTTATTAAAAAAAAAAATGCGTGTGCGTGTTCGCGTTTCCGCGCGTTATTAATATTATAATAAAATACGCAATATAAATAATATTAATAATGATAATAATATTTTTTTATATGAAATTATGCTATTAAGTTATTTTAAATGATTTTCTCCATCAATTACAACTTTTTTTTTTTTTTTTAATAAATTTCATTTATGTATATATATATTTAATAAAAAAATTTATTTCGAAATATATATATATATATATACGCATATTTAATAATAATAATAATATTAATAATTTATTTTAAATAAGCTCTTGTTGCAACGTTTATTATTATTATTATTTTAAATGTGCATTTAAAAAAAAAAAAAATTTATACTCGTTTGATTGACAAACGAACGAACAAACGAACAAACAAGCGAGCGAACAAGTAAAAAAAAATGGATTAATAATTTTTTATGTACATAATTCGATCGTTTTTTTTTTTTTCAAATTTTTTTTTAAATTTTACACTCTCGCGTTAATGTATGAATCGCTATCATCATCATCATTATTATTATTATTAATAATAATAAAATTATCAAATCCCTTTTTTAATAATGTTAATTTTTTTTTTTTTTTAAATGAAAAAAAAAAAAAATTTTAATAAATAAATAAATAAGTGAGTAGAGGTTGTTAATATGTTATTAATCGGTTGTTTAAATAAAAATTTTTAAAATTGAATATATATATATATATATATATATATATATATATATATATATATATATACACAAATATATTCATTCATTTATTAAAATTAATAATAATAATAATGTAAAATACATAACGTACATAAGGAGAATGTTTATAAATTTATTGATCGTTATTTAATAATGATTTCGTCATTATTATTATTATTATTATTATTATTAATATGAGTTAAAAGGATTATTAAAGATGTGAATGAAATAAATTTTTCACAATTTCGTATTAAAAAAAAAATTATTATTATTAATTAATAATAATAATAATTTTTTTTTTTTTATACTGAAAGATTCGAAAATTTTCCGATTTTTCCATTGAGATGATAATGATAATAATGATGATGATGATGATTTTGTTTTTGATGTACAAAAACGTCGGGATTTCAAAATTGCCCATAAAAAAAAGAAAAAAAGAAAAAATTTTCCGTCTTTTTATCCTATGACTTTCGCGATGTCGTAAAAAAAAACCGAACAAAATTTTTTTGCTGTAGTTTTATTAAACTTTTCTAATAATGATAATAATATTGATAATAATAATAATTTATGCTATAATTTGTATTTTTTAACGTTTCAAATGTGGAAGGAAGAAAAACTTGCATAAAAAAAATCGTTCAATTATATTTAAATATTTACTTTCCTTTAAGCGAAAAAAAATTAACAATAATACTAATAATAATAATACTACTACTACTACTACTAATAATAATAATAATAGTAATAATAATAATAAAGTTTTACCTTTAATACCCGTGTGTTAAAAAGTTTTCTTAGCTTTCAGTAAATAAAAATCATAATTTTTACATTTTTTATTTTTATTTTTTATTATTAAACAATTTGAATTTCTTTTTGTTTTATTTATTTATTTATTACTTACGCTTATGTTAAAAAAAAAGAAAATGGCGTCTCTAGAAAACATTTTCTAACATAATTTATTTAAACAAAAAAAAAAATTAAAAAAAAAGTTTTAACGAAGAAAATTTTCGAAAAAAGGATAACAAAAACTCAATTTATTTATTTATTTATTTATTTTCTGTTTTTAACGATTTCGACCGTTTTAAATTAATTATTATTATTATTTAATTAATAACTAAATCACTTTTGATACGCTTATCATCATCATTATTTTTTAATAAATATTTTGAGCTCCCCAACACAAAAAAAAACAAAAAAAATCAGTTTGTTTCGATTTGTTTCTCATTCATTACTCGAACGAAATAAATAAATAAGTAAATTTATAAAATTCGTTTCCCCCCTCCCCTCCATTAAGTACATTAAACAAATTTTTGTTTTTAAACGTTAATTTTTAAAAGAAGGAATAAAATAAAATCAATTTTCAAGTTTTTTTTTTTTTTTACGATAAAATAAAATGAAAAAAAAAAAAGTACCGACCGGGACCGACTCGGTGTCAAAATTAGGATAAACGGGGGGGGGGTGGTGTGGAAATTATGTTTATACCAAGATTTAAACGGCGCTTACCCGTGAATTAAATTCTTTCCTCCTCCTCGTAAAAAGAAAAGTTCGTAAGCTAAACAAAATAATATTTTACAAAAAAAAAAAAAAAAAAATGTGGTTGTTGTTGTTGTTGTTGTGGAGTGTTTCATTTTAGATAATCGTTACCATTAAAAAATAAGAAACCCTTTTATACTGTATGTTAAACAAGTTATATTTTATATTGGTAGAAATGCAGGTAGGCGATATATCAACGTGTTTACCGGATTTTTTTTTTT
>NW_002987820.1:154917-157417 GCF_000006295.1 Pediculus humanus corporis
CCATCATCATCATCAACATCAATTAAGCAAAAAAAAATTTTTGATTCATTTTTTCCTTTTCTTTTTTTTTTCTTACTACTTACGAACGAAAATTATTATTATCATTATCATTATTATTATTATTTATATTTTATTAACATATCATAATTATTATTATTATTATTAACTTTTTATTAACTTTAATCCATAAGAAAATCAAAATTTAAAAAAAAAAAAATATTTAATAAGAAAATTTGTCGCGAAAACTTTTTTTTTTTTTAAATATTTATTTACAATCGATCGATCGATCGATCGATAAATATCGATTAAGTTTTTTAAAAAAAATCAATAATTTAAATATATCGATTTATTAAACTGCTTCCGACGTCAAGTGAAAAAAAAAAATTTTTTTAAACGATAATTAATTAATTAATAAAATAATTTTTTCGTATCGAAAAGTATTTCAAATTTTTTTTTTTTTATTATACTACATTACACGAGCCATTATTATTATTTATTTTTTTTTTAATAACCTTTAATTTAAAATAATAATAAATAAATAAATAAATAAATTTGTCTGTCGGTTATTTTTCAAATAGTAACTCGTACTTATACATAATAAAATATTATTAATAAATAAATAAATATTCGATAACAAATCAATAAATTTTTTTTTTTAATAACACCATCAATAATAAATAAATAAATAAAGTTTTCTTAGTTCGACATAAATCGACACATATCGACACGATTACCACCATCATCATCATCATCATCATCATTATTATTATTATTATTATTATTATTAGTAGCAGTATTTCAAAAAATAAAAATAAATAATAATTAACATGTGCAAAAATAATACGTAATAAAATATATTATTATTACCCCGTAATAATTTTTTTAAAAAAATTTCACTCGACCGTACAACACGCGAAAATATGCAAAATAATAATAATAATAATAATAATAATAATAATAATCGGCAAAGGGGTTTTATTAATAATAAATAAATAAAATTATTATTATTATTATTATTACTATTGATTTAACTAATTAATAGGTTTTAAATATAAAATAAAAGTTGTAAAAAAACCGAATCCTTCTGCCACGTGATGTAATTATATATATTATAATATTCTTGCGGTTTTTTTTTTTTTTTACTTTTTTTCTAACGTAAAAAAAAAAAAAAAATGGCGTAAAAATAAATTTCTTAATTATTATTATATGTTTAAAAAAAAAAAAAAAAAAAAAAATCAACTTTGAACTTATAAAATATAAATTCAAGGGGTTCGAGACATAAAAAAAAAAAAATATCTTACCTATGATTTATTTATTTATTTATTTACGATTAAGATATCATGGAAAAAATAAAAATCTAATGACACGATTTAATAATAAATAATTAACCCTTTTAAAAACCAAAAACGAAAAAAAAAAATTTTTTTTTCTTTTCTTTTTCGTGTCACCATTAAACAACGCGTTACCGGGTCATTTTCTTTCTTTCTTTTTTTTTTTTTTCTTCGTAAAATAATAGTGATGATGATGATGATGATGGTAATAATAATAATAATAATAGCTCTCTCAATTGTGATTTTAAAAAAAAAAAAAAATTTTTTTTTATTCTTCGAATCCGACAATGAAAAAAAAAAAAAAAAAAAAATGACAAAATTAAATTAATTGAACGCCATAGAAAAAAGAATGTCAATTTGTCATCGAAAATGATTATTATCATTATTATTATTATTATTTAAAGGAAAAATTCAATATCATTATTATTATTAATACTACTACGAGTGAGTATTTGCGGTTTTGTGCGTGCGTGCATGTTTGCCTTTACGTTTGCGTATGTTGCATTCTTTATGCGTGCTTTAGCGAGTGCGTGAGTGCGAGAGAGAGAGCGAGAGAGAGAGAGAGAGGGAGGGGGATAGGGGGGGGGGGTGGTAGAGAGAAGGATGGAAAATGAAATGCCTAAAGGTATTGCCATCACGACAACAAGTACCGCTTCTTTGAAAGATGAGTCCTAATGACCTTTAGTCACCGTCCGTGCAACAATCCACAGTTTATAACCTTTTTGACTCTATGGGAACAAACTTATTAACAGAGATCTTATAAGATCTAAGAATAATAACGTGGTATATAAAATACAACAAAAAAAAAAAAATTCGCAATGTGATAATAATAATAATAATAATAATACTAAACGTTGACCAAAAAAAAAACAAAACAATTTGTAAAAAAATACCTTCAAGTTATTATTATCATTATCATTATCATTATCATTTAATAAATAAATAAATAAATAAATTTTAAACGCGTTCGAAATTAGGGCGTGAAAAATTTTTTTTTTTTTTATTCGTATTCGTATTGCTATCGCCAAAAGAAATTTTCTTCTCCACCCATTCGGAAAAGAGAAAAAAAAATTTTCTCTTAATTTCGATAATGTTCCACGATAATAATGATAATGATAATAATAATAATGAAATAAATGAATGAATGAACGTAACTAAAAATTTATTTT
>NW_002987820.1:162417-174619 GCF_000006295.1 Pediculus humanus corporis
AAACCGAAACGACCGTCGAAAAACGTTCGTCATTATCATCATCATCATCACCACCATCGGATAAATCTCCGACGAATAATAACAGACTGAGTGCGGTGAATTCGATAAAAGTTAAAAATCCTCCGTTACTGTTAGATAATCCGATCGAAATAACAAACGAACGTGTCGATGACGTCGCGTCGTCGAAAAAAATACAAACGGAAGAACATTCTCTCGCTCTTTTACGTTCTCTCGGACCCGTTCAAGATCAACCCATGGACTTATCCGTGAGAGTCATAGAAATAAAAAGCAGAAGAAAAAGTAGTAAAGTGAATCACAGAATCGCGAAAAACGAATATTATCATCATCATCATCGCGACGATGATAAAAACAATGAAAGCAGCGGCGAAGAAGGTGACGCTGTTAATGACGTCAAAAATGACGTTTTAGATTCAATTGAAAACAATGACGAAAATTTTAATAAAAGAAAAAATCCGTTAGATTTAACTAAATCTACTAAATTAGAAATTTAACAACAACAAAAATTTCGCAGACAAAAACGATCCGCCATTTTTTTTTTTACAGAAGCGTATTAAGGTTTTTAATCGAATACCAAAAAGAAAAATAATAAGAAAAAAAAGACATTTTTAAAAGGAAAATTAAAATTTTTTTTGTTAAATTATTATTTTTATTATCATTAAAGTTTTTTTTTGTTTTATCGATTAAAAAAATTATTATTATTATTATTACTCTATGCTCGTTACCTTATTTTTTATTATTATTATTATTTTTTTTTCTTATCATTTTTTCACACGCACATTTTTTTCTTAACGATATCAATTTCTTAATGGGTTTTCACGTCCAACAACTTAAATATAAATAAATAAATAAATTATTAATAGTTTTTTAATAGATTATTAAATTAAAACTAAAAGAGTAAAAACAATTTACATGTAAAAATATAATTTTTTATAGTCTTTTTATCGGATTATAGTTTTATAGTCTACTATATTATTATTATTATTATTATTATTATTATTATTATTATTATTATTATTATTATTATTAAACCCGCGTTTGAAATCAATTAGAAAAAAATAAATAAAACGTTTTTCTCGTTTTAATAATAATAGAGGAAGTCATTTTTTTTATCATTATTATTATTATTCGTTAAAATCCTCCTTTTATTTAGAAAAAATTTTTTTTTTTTTTTTTTTGAATATTTATTTAATAAATTTTAATAAATGCAAACGCGGCGTAACTCGATTTGTTACGCGGCGTAACAGGAGGAAAAACGAGGAAAATTAAACGAAAAAAATTAAAAAAAAATAAAAAAAAACACGAATGATTGTTGTCCGGCGTAAAATTACGTTACTTATGTAAAATCCACGGATTGTGCGTGCGTGTGTGCGTGCATGCGTGCGTGTGTGCGTGCATGCGTGCGTGTCTGCATACGTTTTTTAATGTTTAAAAAAAATTTAATTTAATTTTCGAATCGAATAAGAGAGAGAGAGAGAGAGAAAAGAAATGATGAGTACGAATATGTTGACGTTGACGACAACGACGACGACGACATCGACTACCACGATTATCATTATTATTATTATTATCATTATTATTATTACGTTGTGAAGTTAAAATCACTTTTAAAAAAAAAATTTGAATCATTTGAAAATTGTTTTGAGAGTTTATTGACTTGTTCAATAAACTTAACAAAACAATTCAAGTAAAAAAAGAAAAAAAAATTAGCCATAAAGGCGGAGAGAGAAGAGTTAAAATGTGAAAAACTAGTCTGGAAATTTGTTTAATTTTTTCAATTTATTTGTATTTTCCATTAATAAAATAAATAAATAACATTTTCCATATCCGGTCAACGAAATGATTTTTTTTTTTTTTAATATTACGTTTTGTTAATAAAAAATAAATAAATGGGAGCGGGGGGAGGGGAAGAAAAATAAAGAGAAAAAATAAAATTTCCCGAGTTTTTCATCGAATATTGTTTTGCTTTTCCCGTCGCCACCCCCCCCCCCTCCCCGAGATTTTTTTTCTCCTCGTGTCTTATCCTATTGGTTTATATTTATTATCATTGATAAGAAAAAATAATTACGCCGCGTTTATCCTCATCCAAATCACAACAAATAAAACGCGCGTAATTCACCGACAGGATAAAATTGCAATTGCCGCAATTTTTTTTTTTTTTACTATTTTAGCCAACCGATAATTTTATTTTCTTTTTCCATATCCTTTTCCGTTTGTTCTTCTGCCACGTCAATGAATTTTCTTCTAAATCGTCTTTTTATTTATTATAAAATTTAATTTTCAAATCGAACCACACAAAGAAAAAAAAAAAGGAAAAATTTACCCGGAACTCATCATTACAATATGCGTACGAAACAACACTCACAATCATCATCATCATTATCATCATTTTCATCCCGATCATCATCATCATTATTATCATCATCATTATTATCATCATCATTATTATCATCATCATTATTATTCTAATCGCAATTTGAACTATACAATTTTTATGACGAAAACTTTAACAAGCTCCAGTTTTGTTTATGTTGTGCACTTATAAACCAGTTGTTGTTGTTGTTGTTGTCGTCGTTGTCGTTGTTGCTTAATTGTTATTTATTTAAAGAAAAAAAAAACTTACGCAATAATAATAATAATAATAATAATAATAATAATAATAATAATAATAATAATAATAATAATAAATAATAATAATAATAATAATAATAATAATACTTAAAATAAAATAAAAAAAATTATCAATAAATTATTTAATTCAATTGATCTAAACTGTTCAATCACATCAATTAAATTACAATTTAATTTACATAATTTTTTATTTTTTTTTTTGCATTTTAAATGAAAAAAAAAATAAAATATAAAATAAAATAAAATAAAAACAAACCGGAAATTTAATGGAGATTTATTATTATTATTATTATTATTATTATTATTACTATTGTGGCAACAGTGGTGTGTGTGTGTGTGCATCGTTAAAAAAAAAATAAAATAAAAAAAAGTTCGAGATGATGATGATGATGAGACGAGTCACAAAAATAAAAATAAAAATCATCGATTAGAATTCGTTAAAAAAAAAAAAAAAAATCGATGGATCGATAAATTTCGTCTGCTAGTAAAAAAAATTTTTTTGGCGCTAATGGAAAGTAAACAAGACGAATTTAATATCGTGATTTTTTTTTTTTAGAAAAAAAAAAAATTTACAAGGTCGTTTTAATAAATGCAATTAATTAATCAAACCGATGATTAACAACAATTAAAAAAAAAAAAAAAGCGGTTTGCCGGCGGCGGTGGTGGTGGTGGTGGCGACGATGGCGGTTTCGGTGGTTACCATACGAATCCGCGTATAACGTAATAGGTCGCCTCCCTCTCCCCCCTTTCCCCCTCTCCCTCTCCCGCATCCATTTGTAATTATAGGGAGACTATTTATTATTAAAACTAATTCCTGGACTCGTACCCGTACCCGTACCCGTACTCGTACTCGTACAAACTAGAAGGGTGGACTTTTTAAAATAAGAGAGGAAAAGGTCAAGTTTAAAGAAAGAAGAATGGCTACGTAGGTTAGGTCAAAGGTTAAATAAAAAAAAAAAAAATATTAGTGAGAGGCAGATTTAAATCTATAACATTCGATTGCTTGTAAAACTGGCTCTTCTTCGCCCATTTTTTTTTTTCCTTTTTTTTCCTTCTAGAAAATTCTTTTTCTTTTTTTTTTCCTCAATCGATTTTTTAAAAATTTGGCGGAGTGTGGTCGTGCGTGTGGGGATAACACGTAAATTATTATTCTACTGTAAAATAATTTATTATAAATAAAAATAAAAAATTAACGATTGTGTGTGTTTATATATCCGCCATATTGGATAATTTAAATTTTTCATTTTATTTTTTTATTCTTTTCGAACCGTGTAATGTCAGAGTCATTTACTTATTTATTTAAATAAACGATTTTAATAAGATTCTATTAAATATTATCTATATTAATAATAATAATAATAATAATGATAATATTTATTAAACCGAAACAAAAAAAAAAAAATTTATTAATTTTATTAATGGGTTGCGTGTTTAATTGAAAGAAATTATGCATGACGTTCGTACCTGAACTTATAATGAATCAAATTTATTTCTCTCTCCCCCCCTCTCTCCCCCTCTCACTCTCTCTCTCTCCTTCTCTCTCTCTCTTTCTTTCTCTTTCTCCTTTTTTTTTTAATGACAAGCAGAAAATCAACCGTGAAGAATCGAGTTCGATATTTTTTTTATTCGAACGCATCGCATAAAAAAAAAAAAAAAAAATTGATTGGATGAAAAAAAAAAAAAAAAAAACGTTGAGGTTGAATTTTCTTTATTTTTTTATTTTTTTTTTTAAATTTTCCGGTAATAAAATTTATTGACTGCGGTAATAAATTATAATTTCGATTGCGATGAAGTCAATGTTATTAAATGAGAGAGTGAGAGAGACAGAGAGAGAATGGATGGAAATTAAATGTAAATCAAAAAAAAATTTATTATTACCCTCGTCGTCGTCGTCGTCGTCGTAGTAGGAACAAAAAAAATCAATTAATGACAACTAACAAATCGTTCAAATCAAAATTTAAACAATTGAATTTTTTTTTTAAAATTTCAATACATGAATTAATTAATAATTTATAAACAATTAATAATTACGTAATTTTTTTGTTGTTGTTGTTAATGAGATCAATTAAAAGTAATTAACGAACTCAACACGCACTTATGATCAAACATTCAATCAATTTAAAAATTAAAAAAAAAAAAAAAAAAAAAGAAAATTTTCTCGCAAGGATAATATGTAAAACAATATTAAATATTCTAATTTGATTTTTTTTTTTCATTGAAATAATAAAAGGTCAAAAGGTCATTCGCCATAGTTTTAATTTACAATCCGATTTCGTCGTTACGAAAATTATTATTAGTATTATTTAACGTCATTTTGTAAAAACTCGCGGGGAAAAATTAAATTTTTTTAAAAACATTCTATGGAATTTTTAATGGATTTCCGTTGGTAACACTGCCTCCTGATATTCGCAATTGGTATCAATGTGTGTAGTTTTCGATAATTAATAAAATTATTTAAAAAAAAAAAAAAAAAATTAATTAATTATTCTTCGGATCATGCAATTACAAACTGATAGATTTTTAAAAAAATTTTCCAGTTTTTCTCTCTCTCTCTCTCTTTAACTTTTCGACCCGAGTAGTAGTAGTAGTAGTTACTACTACTACTACTACTACTACTACTACTACTACTACTACTACTACTCTTTCATTAGGTCAAGGTTTTGACGGGGTTAAAATCAACATGAAACACATAACAAGGACTCAGAAAAAAAAAAAAAAACGTATGAAGAATATTAAAACGCGCGTAACCGCATAACCTTGCCATTACCGCTTTACTTTTTACTATATATTTAATTAATAAATAATTTATTCTTATTCCATCTTTGATTTTTTTCCCCTCTCTCCCTCTCCCTCCCCCTCCCTGGATAATTACCTTATCGATATAAATCATAATTCTTGAAGGTATCTACTATCGCGAGAGTAGATAAAAAAATCCTGATAAGGAAAAAAAATAAGAGAAAGAAATATTCGATTTTCTTATGTTTTTTTTTTTTTTTTCAATTTTGAAAATTTGCAAAAAATTGTATTTAAATAAAGAAATGACTCAAAAATAAAGAAAAAAAAAAAAACTTTCAGGTGCGTGTCAAGCAAACTGAAAAGAAGAAACTAATTTAATTTTAATTAATATTAAAAATGGGAGAAAAAAAACGTTTGTGTGTGTGTGTTCGTAAACCGCCGACGTCGTCTCCACCATCATCATCATCGTCATCGTCATAGTCGTCATTTTTTTTTTTTTTTTAAAGTAGATTTATCATAAAAGAAATGAATTAAATTCTTTTTAACGAACGATTCGAATCTAGCAGAAGAAATTTTGTAAAAAAAAAAAAAAAAAAAATTAATTATTTTAAACTATTTTCCTATTTTCACCATCTACCTTACCATCATCCGTCATTTACTTATTCTTATTTATTTTAGTATTATTATTATTATTATCATCTCATTTTCTTCTTATTTTTCTTTCTCATGAATCAAAAAAGCGAATTAATAATAAATAAAAAAAAAAAAGAAAAAAAAAATTGAATGAACAATTAAGGTATTGAAAATATATTAGTTCACGTGGTGATGGCGATGGTGGTGGCGGTGGCGGTGGGGGCGGTGGTGGTGTTGTGTGTGTGTGTGTGCTTAAAGATTAGTATTATTAAAATTACATGTTTCTCATATTATGAGAACTCCTCCCATTTTTTTTTTTATTTGAAAAATTACTTTTTATTTTCTAGTTTTATTATCATTATTATTATTATTTGTACCTCTTGTGTGTGTGTGTGTTAAACCTAAACGCGTGCGTTTCCGTCTCCGTTTTTTTTTTTTATTAAAAAGTTGCATAAATTTTTTTTTAAATATTTCAATTAATATTTAATTTATCGAAGTCGAAAGGTGGAAATGATTATTTTAAAAAATTGTAACTTATATTTACAAAAAATATAAATTAAAAATTTTTTGAAAAAAAAAAAAAAAAAATTTATGCCTACGTAAGTACGTACAAGTGAAAATTCTACTCTTCCCCCCCACCACCACCTCTCCTCTTTTCCCCTTATAATAATAATATAGTTATATTTTCCGACGGGAGAGGAGAGGGGGAGGCTACAAAAAGTTACGCAATGATTTTTTAAAAAAAAAAAAATTAGATTATTTCTTTTTTATTTTTTTCTAAACGTAATTTAATTAAGCCCTTCTCAACAACAACAACAACAACCATAATAATAATGATAATTCCATTTTTAAAAAAAACAATTTACTCATGTTTATTATTATTATTATTATTATTCATCGATCTTTAAATTATTATTTCTTCGTACATCTTATGTACCTTTTCGATAATCTTAAAAAAAAAAATTCAAGCCACCGAACGAATGAAAATTAAAAAAGAGAAGAAGAAGAAGATGAAGAAGAAGAAGAAGAAGAAAAGCAAGAACAAGACTTTGAGAATGTCAAGATGTGCGCAATCGGGTATATATGCAGGCAACGTGCCGGGTCTAATGTCAGCCAACCACAAAATATCCAAGGTTCATCATTTAGAATAGTTTTTTTTTTTTTTCAAATATATATATATATATATATATATATATATATATATATATATATTTTTTTTTTTTTTTCTAGATTTTACCCCCTCGTACCTTAAACCTGATTCTTAATCATCATCATCATTATTATTATCATCTTCTGGTTTTTTTTTTAAAAAAAATAAATAAAATTTGAATGTATGTATATATATATATATATATATATATATATATATATATATATATATATATATATATATATATATATATATATATATATATAAGATTCATTCAGGTTTCCCGTGAACTCGTCGTACTCGATAAAAAAAAAAAAAGTTAATAATTATTTTAATAGGATTTCAATAGGATGAAAAGAGAGAGAGAGAGAGAGAGAGAGAGAGAGAGAGAAAATCGTATTTTCGTGAGGGGTTAGGTGGGATGCAGGCGGAGGGGAAGGGAGTAATTTTATTCCCTCTTTGTTTAAGGTTGTACCTAGAATTTGTGATCCTGAAAATAATATAAAAAAAAAAAAATTTTTTTTCAAGGAGGGGTTTTCTCTCTTTCTCTCTCTCTCTCTCTCAATTAGTAATTAGTCAAAGTGAACAGAAATTGATTATTTACGATTCTATTATGTTTTAGACAGATATTAGTAAAAAAAAAAAAAAAAAAAAAAAAAAAAAAACAAGTTTTCATTCCAGCCTTCAATAACGTACGTACGTTACATTAAAAAAACTTTTTTTTTTTCTCCAGTGATGGAATTTACGTACGAGCTATAAATAAACAATAAATCGTATATACGTACGCGTATACGCACGCACACACGCAAACGCATTTTCTTTTTAAATAATAATAATAATAATAATAATAATAATAATAATAATAATAATAATAATAATAATAATAATGGAATCGAATATATCGATACGATAGCAGACGATTACGATTTAATCAATCTGGAATTGTAGGGATTTTTTTTTTCTTTTACCAAATCGCGTTTACTGGATAAATGCGCTAAACGAAAAAAAACTTAGCGAGATCTCATATCGAGAAAACGTTATTCGTACTTATATTTAATAATTATTAAATTTCTGGTTTAATAATGATGATGATGATAATGATAATAATAATGATAGTAAATGGATAAAAAAAAAAAGAAAAATTTACGACGTTTTGATATGGCACGCCATTGTTTTTATTGATTTCATCGTCTCGAGTTTAAAAAAAATTTTTTTTTTTTTTTATTGTGGTTATATTTTATTAAATTAATGTCAGGTACGAGCGCGAATACTCTTATTATTATTATTATTATTGGGGATACAAAACTATTTGGAGGGGATTATTATGGAAAAAATTGAAAACTCTAAGTAAAAACATTGTTAAAAAAAACAAAACGACGAAATCGATTCATTTTTTTTAACGATTTTTGGTTGTTTTCAAGTCATTCTGTTTGTTTGTTTGTTTGTTTGTCGTCGTCGTAGTTTGTCCAAAGGAAGAAGAGAAATCAAAATAAATTTTTTTAAAGCGTCAAAGTTTAAAATCAAAAGTAATAAAAAAAAGGAAAGAGAAAGAGAGAAAAAGGGAAAGAGGGAGAAAGGGAGGTAGAAAAAACGAGTTTTCTCGAACATTCGAACGAATATGCGAAATGTCGTACAGGTGCCACCGCCATCGCCGCCATCATCACCACCACCACCACCATCATCGCCAGTAAAAAAGAATAAAAAAAAATAATTTAAAACTTTATTTTTCAACCTGAATTATTTTTTTTTACATAAAGAATGAATGAAGTGCTAACTAAAAGAAGAGAGACGAGTTTTCACTTTAACAATCATAAAAATTTTTTATCATCAACCCAGTAACTTTTTTGTTTTGTCAAAACATTTTTAAATAAATAAATAAATTTACGAGTTTTATTTGACCCCCCATTTTTTTTTTTTTTGTCTTTCATGTTTTACGCCTTAAAAAAAAAAAAAAAAAAAAAAATTTTTAAAGTGGTCATTTTATTATTTATTATTAACAAAACCAACAACAACAACAAATTTTTTTTTTTTTATTGTTTGTGTTTGTACTTTAAAATAAAAAAAAAAAATCAAATTGACTCATTAAAAACAAACGGGGGAAAAAAACGACAGAAATTATTATTATTATTATTATTGATGTTAAAATACGAACGTAAACGAGAGTGGTTGTTGGTTGGTTGGTTGGCTGGTTGGTTGTTCGATCAATCGGGTTGGTGGTCATGCGGTGGACATTAATATTCGTAATGGCAAACGTTGCGATGGGAACCCCCCACAAAGTCAAACATTACCATTTTATTTCGTGTTGTTGTTGTTACATTTTTTTTGTAAATTCAAATATCGTGATAACGACAAAAAAAATTTCTCTTATCATAGATAACACGCACGTTTACGCACAAATAATTTTTTTCCCCCCCCCCCTCGGTTGGTGTCCATCGAAAGATTTAATTTCTGGATTCTTTTCAAAAAAAAAAAAAATTTTTTTTTATTCGGTTCTGGAAAGTTTTTTTTTTTTTTGAGAGGGGAAGAGGGGACGGGGGGAACTCGTTGTTTTTCTAACTCATTAAACATCGAACTAATTTAGTTAAACTAAATATTTATTTAGTTTTTTTTTTTTCCTTTTTCTCTCTTTTTTCGAAAAGTCGGCCGAACGTAACAACAAAAACAAATTTTTTTTCTTTCTTATTTATTCGTTTCATTATTATTATTAATATTATTTTTTAAATAATGGCGGGGAATCGTTGCCGGGAAAAATATTTTCAGGGGCGTGGCAGTCGCGGAGGGGGAGGGAGGAAGGGAGGGAAGGAAGGAGGGAAGAGAGCGTTATTTTTAAAAAAAAAAACTTTTTTTTTTTTTTTTTTTTAAATCCACTCTCTCTCTCTCTCTCTCTTTTCCTCCTTCCCCACACTTTTACCCACCTACCTCACATCCAATAATGTGTTTTAATTCCCTCTTACTTGTTATTAAATAAATCACGTATGTCCGTACCGAATTCTCCACAATAACAATCCATCGATCCATCCACAACCATCCACATATTTATTAAACTCCCTTTTTAATAACCTATAAAAAAAAATAAAAAAAATTCAATAAAAGCATTAAAAAAAAAAATTACGTACATAAGTTATTTACGACTAAAACTTATGCCTCGTAACTGACTGCATATATACATATGTATATATGCAGTCAGTTACGAGGCATAAGTTTTTTTTTTTTTTTTTATAAATTGATTATTACTCACGAACTCCATTAAAAAAAAAAAAAAAATTGAAATTTAAAATCCATTTAAATAAATTCGTAATAAAAAATTTATTTTATTTTATTTTTGTTTTTATTTTGATTTGATTGTCTTCTGCTTATCTTATAAATACCGATAAGTAATAATAATAATAATAATAATAATAAAATTTAATTTAATTATTAACTTTTATTGTTAGTGTTTGTTATTAATTTATTTTCGTTCGGAATTCGATTTGCAAAGAGGGGGGTGCGAGAGAGAGAGTTTTGCACACACACACAAAATAAGAAAAAAAAATATTTATTAAATTAATAAAATAATTAATTATTATTAAAAAAAAAAAAAGTTTTGTTCAAAATTTAACCGTCGAGCAGGTTGTTTAAGACGAGTTTGGAGGTCTTCACATTTTTTTTTTTTTTTTTTTTTTTTTTTTTTTACATGTAAAAAAGATTTTACGCTGACCGATTTTATAAATTGGTTTCGCGTTTTGATCAAAGGCTCCGCGATTTAATATCTTTTGATTATGTTACACGATATATACATATGTGGATTTGTTAAACAAAAAAAAAAGAGAGAGAGAGAGAGAAACAAAGATATGAACACAAAAATAGAGAAACAAAGATATGAACACAAAAATAGAGAAAAAAGGATGAATTTACTTGTAAAATTTTTTTTTTTTTTTCGTTTTTTAAATTTCCCCCTGTGAAAAATCACTATTATTATTATTATTATTTTACAAAATATAAAAAATTCGTATTATTATTATTATTATCAAGAACGTAATTAACGAGTAATTAAATTTTTTTTGGGGAGAAGAGGGAAGAGGGAAGAGAAGAGTAATAAAAAAAAAGCGAAAAAGTAGTCGAGTTTTAAAAAATTTCCTTTTTTTACTCCCTCCCCTCCCTTCCGAGTTTTTTTTTTTCGGGCGTTTTTTGGTTATTTGATTTAAATTACTATTATTATTCGAATAACAAACAAATAGTTTTTGTTTGTTGTTGTTGTTGTTGTTCGAAAATAAAATTTTAAAAAATTTTTTTCTTTTAAACAAACAAACGAACGAACGATACGTTAAACACAAATTCCACATGATGAAAAATTTTTTTTTTTTTTTTTTTTTTAGGTTTTAATTTAACGGTCGCGTATAAAATTGACCTTTCGAATAATGATAATAATAATAATAATAATAACATTAGGTAAGAATTATACCTTTCGACATGTGATACAATTAGCACTTTATTTTTAATTACCTTTTTCACATGTATATATATTTATTAATTATTACAATAATTTTTTTTTTTTTTTGGAAAACAAAGATATCGTTATGTTTGTTTGATAAAATTGAACAACGACGACATGATGAGAGTTTCCTCCATTTTGTTTTTTTTTTTTTTTTTTTTTTTCATTTTGTCGTCATTCGTTATTTCGCGACCATTTTTTCCATAACGAATCGTAACCTTATTCGTTTTTTTTTAAAAATTTAATTCGAGACTTCCGCTCGGGGGGGAGGAAGTGGAGAGGAGGAAGAGGAGGAGGGGGAAGGGAAAAAAGAAATTTTTATCGTTCGGTAGTAAGGAAACAAATTCTTTTACAATAATACCCACTTAGAAAAAAAAAAAAGAAAAAGAAAACGTTCTCGAGACGAAAACAATTAACACAAATTTAATAAACAAAAGATGAATTTTTTTTTTTTTATCGCGTTCCTTTCATGAATTGAAATCATTAATCACTTTCAAATATTTCATTTTCTTTTTTACCTTTCTAAAGAGTAAAATAAATCATCAAAAAAATATCTCTCTCTC
>NW_002987820.1:175058-178844 GCF_000006295.1 Pediculus humanus corporis
TAATAATAATAATAATAATAAGAATTTTGGGGGCCCCAAAAAAAAAAAAAAATTTGTAATAGGTAAAAAAAAAAAAAAAAAAAAAAAGTTAAGAGCTATGAGAAGAAATACATGGGGGGTCGGTTTAATTTTGTTTTTTGTTTTTTTTTTTTTTCTTTTTCTTCTTCCCCCTCTTAGATAAACAAATTAATAATTAAAATTATTAAAGGTAAGACGGTCAACTAATGATGCGAAACGTAGGAATAAAAATAAAAATCCATGTAAATGTGCGTATATGTAAAACAAATTAGCACGATTTTATTAAATGTCGAAGGTGGGTGAATACGTGTGTGCGTGCATGCGTGTGCGTGAGTGCGTGCGTGCGCGTGCGTTAATATTTTTGGTAAAAAAAAGTTTTTCATTGAAAAAAAAATTTTTTTAAGCGCGCGCGAGCGACGCGTTCGACCATTGATAAAAAAAAAATAATTTTTTCGTTGTGAAAACGCACTCCACGCAAGCACGCACAACAATCGGTTGTTTGTTTGTTTGTTTGTTTGCCTTCGAATTCGATTTTCAAAATCGTTGAATTTTCAAAAAAAAAAAAAATCTTATTATAATTTTAAAAAATGAAGTCAATAAAATATAAAAAAAGTGAACAAAGAATGAATTATCCCGTCTGTTCTTTCCCTTTCCCTTTCTTAACAACAACAACAACAAACGACATTAAAATAGGAGCATCAGTTCCCGCAGAGTATCAGAACACCATCTACATCCAAGTTAAAATTGTAATAAAATTGTTTGATTGGCGTTTTCATCAAATATAAAAAAGAGGAAAACTTAAATTCGTTTTCAAAAAAAAAAAAAAAAAAATTAGGTTCAGGTATACTAGTAGAACGTCAACAATGATGCAGGTGAATCGTAAACTTCTTATCACAACGGGGGGTTTCGATTTACCCCACCAAAACACAGAAAACTATTATTATTATTATTATTTAGACAATCCTAAACTGTCACACCGAATCCAGATCGAATGTTATCCATTTTTTCAGGTACCATTTTTTCTTTCTGGCACAAAATTATTTTTTTATAAAAAACAAATCACCCGTATAAAATATACACATCCTATTAAATTCCCTCAAGTAAGAGAGAGAGAGAAAGAGAGAGAGAGAGAGAGAGACAGAGAAAAAGATATATATATATATATATATATATACGAGAAGACCTTTTGATACCTAAAATTCACGTCATCGTCATCAAAGTTTTCTGATTTTTTTTTTTTTTTACGATAATGTAGGTTAAGGTTTAAGGTTTTCAATAATAATAATAATCAAATTTACTTAAACAATCACTAAAAAGAATTACGATCAATAATAGTCGATTGAGAAATATTTAATTAATTTTCTCTCTCTCTCTCTCTCTCTGTGTCGACAATTCGCGATTGAAAGAAATATACTTAAACCGTTTAAATGACGTTCGTACCTACGAATCGTACGTACCTTATCAAATAATAATAATTTTCGTATTACGTTTAAAAGTGGATCATATCATAACGTGACATTAGAAAATTAATAATAATAATTTTTTTAATTTATGCTCGTTTAATAAAGAGTGTATAATTTTTAGGTATGTCTTCTTCTTCTTCTTTGGTTAATCATTAATCTTTTACCGCAACTCGGTAACTTGTTTTTTAAGGTGTGAATAAATCGTACCTTAAAACAATTACGCCAGTCAACAATAAATAAATAATTTTTTTTTTTTTTTTCCATGGGCTCGGCTTTAACTTAAAATGACCGTAATTTCACGATTTCATATTTATCGTTTTACCTACCTACCAACCTACCTACCTACCTACCTAACTAACTACCTATTTACTTCTCTCTCTCTCTCTATCTATCTCACTTACTCACTCTCAAAACATTTAACCCATTTGATCTATATTTAAATTTTAAAAATTTAACGTTAGAAAAACCAAAAATGGAAACAACAACGTGGAAAAAATCCATCGTCGATTAATAACAAAAAAAAAAAAAAACCGTTTAAAAAATAATGATGATGATGATGATGATGATGATGATGATGATGATGATGATGATGATGATGATGATAAAGAGGTACAATTATCAAAAGTGTTTTTTTTTTCATTGTGAAATATCATTGAATAACCGCAAAACCAAAAAGAAAAAAAAAATTTTCTTTTTTTCTTTTCTTCATTTTAATTCGACGAAATAAATTGATTAACCGCAAAACAATCAAACGAAATAATATATATATAAATGTAAAAACCATAAAAATCATTATTATTATTATTATTATTATTATTATGAATAATTTTCAAATGGAAGAAGAAGAAGAAGAAAACAACAACACGCCACAATGTCAAAACGTCATTTATGACCTGACTTAACAATTTCAAACTCATGTTGTAATTTCATAACGTAATAAATACATAAACCATAAATAATTAGAAAAAAAAAAAAAAAAAAGATGGCGGCGTACGTGCGAAATCTACCGCCGTATCAATTTAAAAAATAAAAAATAAAAAATCTCTGGAATTAAATAAAATAATAATAATGATAAACTTATTTTAAAAAAAAAAAAAAAATTCCCCTAAAAAAAAAAATTATTAATCATTTATTCAAAAATCGTTTCAGGTTTTTATATTTAAAACTTTTATCATTATTATTATTATTATTATTCGTACACGAAAAAAACGGATTTCAAAATGGCTCCGCGAGTTTTTTAAAAATAAAATTTAATGGCGTTAATAAATACCTGAAAAGGTGAAATAAAAAAAAAAAAGGAAAAGGAAAAGTGATAATCTAATAATTTAAAGTTTTTTTTTTTTTAAAAACATTAAATACATAAAAAATTGATATTGACTTTTTTTTTTCCAAAACGAACGAAATAATAATAATAATAATAATTTTTGGAATAATCCAGTCCTATTTCTTTTTTTTTTATGTTAAAATTTAGATTAAATACCTGAAAAATACGTACCTGTATTATTATAACAGGGGAGATTTTCATTTATATATATATATATATATATATATATATATATATATATATATATATATATATATATATATATTTATAAACGATCCAACTTTTCGAATTAACATTTTTTTTCATCATCAACATCATCATCATTATTATTATTTAAAATATTTAAATAAATTATCATTATTATTATTATTATTTTTCGTAAACGGGAATTCAAAAAAAAAAATATATAGCTCTAAAAAGGATATATAGCGCTATAATTATGTGCGATTGTACGAATTACGTAAATCGTATTTAAAAAAAAAAAAATTCCAGGATGTTTGGAGAACAAAAAAAAAAAAAAAAAGGAAGAAAAATTTATGGACGAATTAATTCGTTTGTTTGTTTGTTTGTTTGTCACGTGATAACGAAATCATATTCCTGTCTCTTTTTTTCTCCCACTCTCTCTCTCTCTCTCTCTCTCTCTCTCTCTTTCTCTCTTTGACTTTTTATCCATTTCGTTGTTCAATTACGTTTGCAAATAAAATGTAACGCATTAGAAAAACGCACACACGAGTAACTAGCAGAAGACGAACGACATTTATTTAAATAAAACGTATAAAATAAGCATAAAATTTTTTCCTTTTTTTTAATGTGCGTCGTACGCAGGTATGTTATCATCATCATCATGTGTGATAACGCCGCGTTTTTTTTTTTTTTTTTTTTTTCATTTTAATTTTAATTGGCGATTTAATTATCATCCATCCATCCATACATCGTAATTTTTTTATTTTCATTATTATTTAAAAATGTTTTTTTCTTTTT
>NW_002987820.1:178902-181040 GCF_000006295.1 Pediculus humanus corporis
ACATAATGATAATAATAATAATAATAATTATAATAATAATAATAATAATAATAATAATAATGATAATGATCGAGTAGAAAAATTCCGATTAAAAAAAACTCTGACGAACAAACGAACGAAAGAAAAATAAATTTTTTTTTCTCCCTTTTCCTTTCTCCCTCCCTTTCTCTCCCTCCTTCTCTCTGATTCACGGACCACCCTTATTACGTACAAAAAAAAAAAAACCAAATAAATAATGATGATGATGATAATAATAATAATAATAATAAACCGGAATTTAAAAAAAAATAAATAAAAACTGGATTCGTGTTCGGATGGTAGTTGTTAGTTGATGGTGAGGTACAAAAAAAAAAAAAAAATTATTTCTGACTGTAACTTTCGTGATTTGAAAACTAATAAATCTAATCATTTTATTTGACGGCCGTATGTTAATAATAATAATAATAAAGAATAGTCATAGAGTAAGAAAACGTTTACGTATAAATTTTTAAAAAATTGAAAATTAAATCGAATCGTTTGCAAAACGCGAGAAAATTTATTAAAATTAATATCATTATCGCTTATAATTATTGATTTGAATATTAATGAATTTATTATTATCATTATTATTATTTATTATTTTGTATATTTCAATTTCTAAATGAAAAATTATCCAAAAAAAAAAAAAAGAAAAAAAACATAAATAAATAAATAACGACAATCAAGTTTAGCAAGAAAATAAGTTATTTTTACGTTATCATATCTTACGCAATTATTTATTTATTTATTTTTATTTAAACTCTTTAAAAAAACTTTTCTCTTTAATTCTGAAATTATTATTATTTATTAATTTATTATACATAAATTTCGAAAATATCAAAAAAAAAATGATAATGATAATGATAATAAGGAGAAAAAATAAAATCGAGAAACGACGACGGTGGTTTATTAGAAAAAAAAAAAAAATTTTCTTTCTTTAAAGATCATCATCATCATCATCATCATCATCATCATCATCATCATTATTATTATTATTATTATTATTATTATTATTATTATTATCATTTAAATAAACAACGTATTAATTTTTATTTTTTATTGTTAATCGTGTCAAAGTTCGAAACGTAAAAGAGTGAGCGAGAGAGAGAGAGAGAGAAAACGCAATTTAATTTTTATTTATTTATTTATGTACCTTTTTTGTGTCAATATTATTATTATTATTATCATTATTATTTATTTATTTTTTATAACGTTATTAAAATAAAACTATGTTATTATCATTATTACAAAAATTTTCCACGTGTCTAAATTTTTTCAATAGTACAAAAATATTAAAAAAATTTTTGTATTTTTCTATCAGCTGGAATAAATTTTGGTGATTTTTGTCGTCTGCTAGAATAAATAAAAAAAAAAACAAAAGTTATTAACAATCATTATTATTAACGACACGGATTAATTATTAATTAATTTACTCTAATCTACTTCCTTCCTTCCGATTATCGCGAATCGTTTATTTACTCTATGAAATTTTAAAACAAACAAAAATGAAAAATTAATAATTATTTTTTCTTAAATCAATGTTATTATCATCACAATCACCATCATCATCATCATCATTATTATTATATTTTAACAAACAACAACAACAAGAACAACAACAACATAAAATTATATATATATTAAAAAAAAATTATTATTATTTACAATATAAATAAACCGTTATGATTACGCACGCGATAATTTTCCGTTTTAAAAACATGGTGTTTTTTTAGACTTTTGTTGATTTTTCATTTTATTTATTAAGCCATTAAAAAAATATGTTAAAACCTGTTCCAGGTTGAATGTAAAGATGTACCTAAAAATTTTAATTGCTGGATAACAAAAAAAAAAAAAAAAAAAACTAATATAACTAAACCGAACGATACGAATCGTACGATAAATTCCAGAAACTAAAAACCCTCCCCACCACCACCACCGCCCCCTTTTATTATTTTATTTAAAAAAATTTTCCCCTCTCACTTTCTCTCTCTCTCCGCGTAATTAAATAAGCGATAATTAATAATAATAATAATAATATTATTATACATACATCATCATCAACGTTCGATAAAAATAATAAAATAAATTATAAAACTATTAAATTTTTTCTTATCATTTCA
>NW_002987820.1:182078-206662 GCF_000006295.1 Pediculus humanus corporis
CGAGAGTGAGAGAGAGAGAGAGAGAGAGAGAGAGAGAGAGAGAGAGAGAGAGAGAGAGGGAGAGTAAACGAGGACATAATTTGAGAAGAGGGTAAAGGGTAAAAGGTCACGATCGATAAGGGGAAAATTTCAAAAAAAAAAAATTAAAAAATTAAAAGTTCTTAACCGAAACTAATGCTATAATAATAATAATATTGATTACGATGTATTTTTTAATGGAAGGGGGGGAAAGGGGGAGGATCTCGCAAGTTTGTTTAAAGAGACAATTCCTTTTTTTTTTTTTTTTTTAAAAAACCTTTCATCGCAAAATGAATTCATGGTCGTTTTTTAAAAAAAAAAAAAAAACAACAACACGATTCGTCTTGTTGCACAACAACCGGCAATTAAAAAAAAAAAAATTTACGATTTCGGAATTTTAAATGAAATTCAAAATTATTTGTTTACATTTTGCCATGGAAAATGTGAAAAATATTAATAATAATAATAATTATTATTAATATTTTAACCCTTTTCGTGAATGCAAAAACTACGCACGTAACGTTGCGTGGGTGTGTCGCGATATCACTTTTTTATTAAATTAATTTGACGGCGGTTAGTAACGACAATACGATGACGTATCGATCGATGGATCGATTGATTGATTTATTATTAATAACCTTAGTAACGATCGATCCGATCGGTTTTTTTTTTTATCTTGGGTGTTATTATCACTCGAAGAAGAATTTTTATTTAATTAATTAATAGCACGGCCATTAATTAATTAATGACGTCAACATTAATTAAATTTATTATAAAAAAAAAAAATTCAAAGAATTCGATGAATTGATAATAATAATAATTGTTCGTCCTGTTTGTTTTTTTTTTTTCGTTTTTAAAGCAACAAACTTTCAAACAAACAAAATTAATTTTCTTTTTTGAGGGAGGAGGGGGCAAGGGGGTTTTGTAAAAGTAATTAAATAACTTTCACGGTCTTACCTATCCAAATTTTTTTTTTTTAAATTTTCCAAAACATTTTAAATGCGTGCGTGGGCGTTTAAATTAACAACGATACGCGAACTTGTTTGTTTTAAAAAAACAATTTTTTTTTGGGAGGGGGACGGGGGGATTTTCGCAAAATTTATTTATATGGTCAAAGTGCAAAAAAAAAAAATTTCTTTTTTTTTATTATTATTAATTTATTACAAAGTAAATTTCGTTCACGTTTTTAACGTAACCTTATTATTATTATTATTAGTAATATCAATAAAAAATTATTTTTTCCTTTTTTTTTCTTTTTCTAATCATCATTTTCGAACCTGTTAAATTTTTTTTGGGAAGGGGGGAGAAAAAAAATCACATTTTATTAATAACGAATAAAAAAAAAAAATTTATGTATTCCTACACAAAAAAAGTAACGGCCACATTAAAACGACATTAACCAATATATAAACAGGTTGATTAAATTACAGGTAAACGATGACGATGATAATGATGATGATGATGATGATGATGATAGATGTTAGGTTGAGTTTTAATTCGATTTTGAAAAAAAAAAAAAAAGTTTTTTTTTAATGGTTAAATCAATGGATTCGCCATTAATTAATATTATATATATATATCGCGAGTTGTTTTTATTATTTTTTAAAATAAAAATTAAGAGTGTCACAAATTTGTGGATTTGAAAAATTATTTTATCACTTTAAAATATATATATATATATATATATATATATTAAATTCCTAACTGGTTTTTATGATTAAAAAAAAAAAGCAGAAGACGAGAACGTAACAGAAAAAAATGTAAAATAAAAAAAAGAATTTTTCCGTTTTATTATTTATATTTTCCTATGTTTCATGTTACTTGTTTTTAAACAAAAAACCCCCCTAAAGGGTAATAAGATAATAATAATAATAATAATGATAATTTCTCACGGTAAAACGAACGTTTTTTTTTTATTTAAATAAAACGGTAGCATAAAAGTAACAAAACTAATTTTCTCGTCATTTCGTTACGGATCGCCAATTTGCCAGAAGAGAAAAAAAAAAAAAATATTACAACGGTGGTAAATAAAATCATGCGGATGGATGCGTGGTTAATTTGTTGTCGAGAACAAAAAAAAAGTGAAAGAGAGAGAGAGAGAGAGAGATAGAGAGAGAGGGGAGAGAGGAAGCGAGAGAGAGAGAAATATTTCGAAACCAATAATTGAAAAAAAAATAAAATAAAATAAATAAAATAACATTGATGACTACGTGAGGATATATTATAAGTGAGCCGAGAGGAGCTTCTGTTATTTTTTTTTATTTTTTTTTCATATGTTGTACATCGTGATTCCAGGTACGTTTTTTTTTTTTCTCCCAAAGGCATTCGGCGGATACTTTGCCAAAGGTTGGTGAACGGATACTACAATTTACCTGACGATTAAACCGAATACAATTTACAAAACTATTTTATTACTTTTCTTTTTTAAAAAAAAAAAAAAAATTTCCTCCTCCTCCTTCTTCTCCTTCTCATCTATTTTATTTATATATATTTCTATTATTTAAAAAGGAATTTTGTCCGGACGGACGGACGGACGAACGGACGTGACGTCACGAATAATAAGTATATAATAATAAAATTTTTTTCAATAACTTAATAATAATTATTATTAATATTATTATTATTTTATTACGTAATTACGACTATTAGTCATGCCAGCATTCTTAGATATATATATATATATATATATAAAAAGTTTTTTCCCTTTGTGAATTTTACCCCCCCCCCTTTTTTTTCTTCTTCTTCTCTATCCCTTCCCCCCTCTCCGTTTCCATTTTGAAAATAAAAAATAAAAAGAAATTTATGCGACGTATTAAATTTTAAATTAATGACCGAGATTAAATATTTTTGTACAATTTAATGTTACGTTCCTCTTAGCATTATTATTATCATCATCATCATCATCATCATTATTATTATTATTTACTTAATGCGAATTAATATATATTAAACTTGAAAACTGGAATTTCATCTTATATCATCGGTATACGGAGATGATACGGAATTTATATGTATCATTCTATCATGCGTGTGCGTGCGCGTGTGTGCGTGGCCGTGTGCGCGGTCATGTGACAAAACAAACAATATTCGATGAGAGTCGTAAAAAAAAAAAAAAATTCGGGTGTAATTGATTACGGTGTCATCCCATACCTGGTCACGATTTTTTTTTTTTTTTCGTTTTCAGGATCGAACTTGAATTTTTTTATATTTTTTTTGGCAAAAACATTATTATTATTATTATTATTATAAATACGTGTCGTAAGAAAATGGTTTTGTCGTGATCGTGTAAATATATTTTCGTCATTTAAAAAAAAAAAATCGCCGTGAAAATTTTTTCCATTTTGTCACAAACTTTTTTTTTTTGTTTTGGACTGGAGAAAAAAAAAAAAAAACGTAATGGAGTTTAAATCACGAACAGACAAACAAACAAAAGAACAAACAAACAAACAAAATTACCTGAATTTTTTTTGTTAATATTAAAAACAAAACAAAAAATGTCTCGTGATACGTCATAATAATAATATAAGAAAGTTATCTTCTCTTATCATTCTTATCAATATAAAAACGTATCGTCATCGTTTGTTACGTAACAATCAAGCAAATCACCCTTATTTTATCATCATCATCAAACAATTTTCCGATATGGTACTCGAATACAAATTTAAAATGAATAAAAAATTTTTCCAGAATTCGAAATCCTCTGGACAAATGATACATTCTGGAAAAAAATTTAATATAAACTGGATATACTAAACAATAACGAACGAAAAACGAGTTTTGAGTTTATTATTATCATTATTAATATATATACACACACACAAACACAATAATACATAATTTTAAAATATAAAAAAAAAAAAAGAGAGAGAAAGAGATAGAGAGAGAGAATGAGTCGAACAATAAAACTTTTTTGATTTAACGGTTATTTTTGGAAAAATTCCACGTGACTTTTTTTTTTTTTTGGTTTCGTCCAAAAACGAAAAAAATTTTTGGGAATATTAAAACCACCGTTAATCTTTTTCTTTTTTTTTTTTTTTGACATAAATGGATCAGCAGGTACATTTTTTGACGGTAAAGATCTCGTAATTAACGATCGTTAAATTTATATTAAGGATTAAAAAGGATTAAGAAAAGATTAATAAAAAACCGGAAGATTTACTCGGTTTAAAAAAAAAAAAAAAATTTTTTTTTTTTTTTTTCATTACCGCCGCCTGTTTTTTAAAATTTATTACTATACCTGAAAAAAAAAAATTAAATTTTCCTCGTAATTATAACCATTATATTAAAATAATAATAATGATGATGATAATAAATATTACGTAATTTATATTTGATATTTTCGTTCTAGATACTTTTCGCGACGATGACGTCATAATACACGTATGAAAAAAAATCTAAACGTAAAATTTTTTATTTTATTTTACGACTCCTACCACCCACGACAACAAACAACAACAACTTCTGCAACAACAACAACAGTCAATAACGCAATTTATTCTAATTATTATTATTATTATTATCTTTCATCGAAATCCATTAAAATCAATTTATAATAATAATAATAATAGATCGAGTTGGCATGTTTTACTTTAGTTTCCGATTAAAAAAAAAAAAAAAAGGAAAAAGGAAAAAAGGAAAACGTTGTTTTTTTATTGTGTCGATGAAAAAAAATCGTAAATAAATGAAAAATTATTATTATTATTATTAATGAGGCTATAAAAATGTTATATTCGAGCGTCCAGGGGTGAGTTTCCATGTGCTCGAGGTGTCATCCTCATTGGTGGTCCCCCCATTTTTTTTTTTTTTTTATTTGCTGGACTCGCGTGATGAGACATAAATCGGAAGTCGTTATTCGGTTTCATTTATCCATTGTTTTCAACGTTTAATTTTTTTTAAAAGAATGGAGTAATATTAACGTTTATGGTTTATGGTGAATCGAAATAGCACCACCACTACCACCACCACCACCACCAATAACACAGACGATAATGATTTATTGTGATTAAACCACCATTCGATTATCCTGAAGAGAAATTTTTTTCTTTTTATTCATCTTACGTAGAAGAAGAAGAAGAAGAAGAAGAAGAAGAACGCCACGAGAACACGCAGAATAAAAAAAAATCGAAATAATAATAATAATAAAAGAATCTGATTTTTTTTTTTTTTTGGAATTATCTGGAAACATGACAACAACAAAAAACCTAATAAAAATTTTTAAGTGGCAAAATTGAAATTTTTTTTTTCTTTTTTTTTTGTTAATCAAAATAATAAAAGTCAAAAAAATTTATTAACAAAAAAAAAGAAAGAAAAATAGTTTAAATCACATTCATTAATAAATTTTAAACTTATATATATTTATAAAAAAAAAAAAAAAACAAGTTTTCTCCAGTTCCAGAATTTTTTTTTTTTTTCTCCAAAATGTTTATGAAGCACTTACGAAAAAAAAAAAAAAAAATCATATAAATAAGAAAAGCAAATAAATCGTACATTTAATGTTCAACATACAAAAAAAAAAAAAATACTCGTTTTTTTTAAAAAAAGTATTATTATTATCATTATTCTTTTTTTTGGGAATTATTTTGGAACTCTTAAATAAAATTAATAACAACAACCCGACAAACGACGAAAAAGAAGAAGAAGAAGACGACGACGACGACCCCCGGTTTAATCTTCTTAAATTTATAAATTTGGATGAAACGATTACCAAAAAAAAAAAAAAAAAAAAAAAAAAAACTTTTTCGTTTCTGCCACGTTTTTTTTTTTTTTCTTAATGGCAAATTTATTCGTTTATACGAACTAAAAAAAAAAAAAAAATTAAAAGAATAATCGATTGAAATATCGCCATTTTGAAAAAGAAAAAAAAAAAGAAAAAATTTTGTCGAAATTAATCATTTAAATGTAATAATAATAATAAACGTGAACGCGCGTGCGTGCGTGTAACTATCCGTACGTAAAAGAAAAACGTTCTAACGGAAACAGAAAGAAAGAGAGAGAGAGAGAGAGACAGAGAGAGAGAGAGAGAGACAGAGAGAGAGAGAGAGAGAGACAGAGAGAGAGAGAGAGAGACTGAGAGAGAGAGAGAGAGAGACAGAGAGAGAGAGAGAGAGACAGAGAGAGAGAGTGCAGAAAACAAACACAGAGAGAGAGTGCAGAAAACAGACACAGAGAGAGAGAGAGAGAGAGAGGCAGTACTAATAACAGTCAGAGAGAGAGAGAGAGAGAGAGGCAGTACTAATAACAGTCAGACAGAGAGAGAGAGGCAGTACTAAAAACAGTCAGAGAGAGAGTGAGAGAGAGAGAGAAAATTAAACAAATTTATATAAATTTCAAATTTAATTTTCGCGGTTTTTTTTTTTTTTGTAAAATTGCGACAATGATGACGACGACAAACAACGAAAAAGATGAAAACGACAACGAAAAAAAATTAAATTGTTATTATTATTATTATTTTTTTATTTTATTTTATTTTTTCATCGGTGATGATCACAATTTAATTTAATGGGGTATCATCATTTAAATACGATACGACGCCATTTTTTCCTGTCATTTTTCATTTCAGAAAAAAAAAAAAAAAAGAGAAAAACTCGTTTGTAATTTACGACAGAATAAAATGAAAAAAAAAAAAAAATTAAACAACCAAATAACAATTAAAGAAAAAAAAAGTCACATATTGGCCCACGTAACGATTAAAAACGTTTTTTTTTTTTTTACGATTTGACCGTTCTATGGTCGCTCGGTGGTCATTCTTGACCACTTTTGACCACTTCACACCCTCTCCTCTACCCTCCTCCTCCTCGTTTTAAAAACATCTTTATATTATTCTCATCATTATCATCATCATCGTTATATCTTTTTTTTTGATTACGAATTCAATTGCGATTTTATACATACATTTTTTTTTTTAATGGTTTTTTATATACTTGTAAAATTTTGATCGATATTGTCCAGTCGGGTGACATTTGAGTGTCACGTGTTTGTTAATTTATAATAAACAAGAAAACTGGCTTCGGGTTATTTTTTTTCCTTTTCTTCAGGTAAATACCGGAATGACGGAAGACGAAGAGAGAGAAAAGAAGAAGGAAAATTGAATTTCGAATTACGGAAAGGAAAGAAAAACCGGAAATATTTCCCAAACGTTCCAGAGTGGTACAAGAAAGTATCAAAACCATCCCCTACTCCTCCTCCTTCTTCTCTTCCCCTTCTTTCGAACCAACATCAAACACACCATATGACGTCATCGTTAACAACCAATCATAGACGAAGATGAATCGATCGACCGTTTGTTAAACTGGAAAAATTTTTACACGACAACAAAAAAAAAAAAATGGCGTAAAATTTTTTAATAATAATTACATTTCGAAATTCGCGCGTAAAATTTTACCTTCGATAATAGTAATAATAATAATAATAATAATAATTAAGCGAAACGTCAAACGTCTTATTTAATAACTAAAACGTTTAAATAATAATAAACAAACGTGCGTTCGTTCGTTCGTTCGTTTCCGTGAGCGTTCAAATGCGTGACTTTTAAAAAACGTATCAAACGTACGAAAAAAAAAAGAATTGATAATAATGATAATGATAATAATAATAATAAAAAGAAGAAGAAGAAGAATAATGAGGAGGAGGAGAACGAAAAAAAAAAAAAAAACTGGAACCAGTGTCATCTGAGATTATTTTAAATTTACGAGAATTAAAACGGCGTTAGCAGAATTTTTATTATTATTATTATTTTTATAGCGTACCTTATTTATTTATATATTTATTTATTTTATTTATTTATTTTTTTTTTTTTTTCAGGTTTTATATTTCAAGTCGTTCAACTCGTATTATCAAAACGATTTTAAATGCCAGGAATGCAACAGTTTCGAAAATGATATTAATAATAATAATAATAATAATAATAATAATAATTTTTTTAAAATTCCAAAACGAATTTTCAGGTCGCCAATAAAAAAAATTATTATTATTATTATTATTATTATTTTCGTACAATTTAAATGACGAAATCATCCGTGACAACTTTAAAAAAAAAAATATTTATATATAAATATATACATATATTTATTTATGTTTAAAAATATGTTTACATGTAAATAAATAAAAAAATAATGATGATGATGATGATGATAATAATAAAAAAGCAGAAGAAAAATAAAAATAAAAAAAATAAAGTTCGAAAACGACATTTTATTTATTTATTTATTTTTTTTTAATTCATTCGATTGATATTTAATTAATAGAATTTTTGTTTTTTTTACAAAGTATTTATAGACGTCATAATCCACGTCATATTACGAATAGGGTAAGTTTTTTAAAAAAAGCGCGGGAAAAATTCAAATGTTTTTTTTTCGCGCGCGCGGAATCCATTCATTAACCGATGAAATGAAATAAATTAATTATCGTTATCATTATCGCTTCCATTATTATTATTATTTATTACGTAATTATTTTTTTCTTTTTCTAAGACTCTCGCCCTCTCTCTCTCTCTTTACTCCATTCAAAATTTTTCTATAAAAAAAATCGTGGCAAAAGAACAACATAAAGTTAAACGATGAAAAAAATTATTTTTATTATTATTATTAAAAATTCAACGAGGAAAAAAATTTCAACGATCCAAACGTCGTTGATTTAAATTTAAAAAAAAAAAAAAACCAACTCACCATTATGTCATTTAAATGCAAATGTTCTAATGACACGTCATAACGACCGGTTAAATATACACACACGTACATACATACATACATACATACTTACATACATTAGCAATCGACTATTAATATTAAAAAGAAAAATAATAAAGACGACGATACTGCTACCACCGTCAATAATAATAATAATAATAATAATAATAATAATAATAATAATAATAATAATAATAATAATAATAAAAGTTAAAAATGAAATGCGCGGGGGAAAGGGGGAGAGGAGGAGGAATGAGCGAGGGGAGTAGGTTCGGGGAGGGGGGAGGGAAGAAAAAGGAAATTAATAAGCGTGGCTGACCGATGTTGAACCGTTTGAAAAACAATTTCAACCTGATGATGTACCTCGAAACATTTATTTATCCTACCTGAAATTTTTTTTTTTTTTTTTTTTTGAATTAAAACTCGTAAACGTTTACGACCTTTGAAACGATTTTGAAATATTTAAATAAGCGTAATAAAGTGGCACTAGAAAAGTTTATTCAAGTCCATATATTAATATTAAAAAAAAATACAAAATAATAATAATAATGATAATTTTCATTCTGTTTTTTTTAACGAGTGAATCCCCGGGAATTCTTTTGCTTTCCATTTGGCATAAAATCCTGTAGTCGATGCGTTAAAATAAATCCGGGGGAGGATTTCGGGGGGAGGAAATTATTGACACAGGTTAAGGGAAAAAAGGGAAACGAGTAAATTTTTTCTGAAATTTAAATTCGACAAATAAATTATTAGACACTAATAAAAAGTTATTATTATCATTATAATTTTTTGCTCATTGAAGTAGTTAAAAATGTATCGAAAAACATAAAAACAGAGAGAGAGAGAAGGGGGAAGAAAGAGAGAGACAGACGAAGGGAAGAAGAAGAAAAGAGAGAAAGAAGAGAGATCACAAATAATAATAATAGTAATTATTATTTTTTAATAAAACTTAAAAATTAAAAGAAGGTGAAAATGCATAAAACCGACAATTTTGCCAACACTGCAAAATAAAAATTTTTCAATTTTTTTTTATCCCTTAGCAAAAGTTTTTCACAATTTTACAATTTAAAAATAAAATGAAAGCAAATGAGTAGGTGGCAAAAAAAAATTCTTTAAAAAATTGTTAAGAATAATAATAATAATAAAGCCTCGCGGACGTACAATTACGAGAAGTTGTAATTCTTAAAGACCGCCAACACGATGAGTCCGCCGAATTTACCAATCACGATCGGAAGCCATCAAATATTTAATTTCCGGTCGTTCGATGTCGGCAAAATATAAATGCCTAGAGAGGCACAATAAAATTTGCAATATAACTTCACTGGAATGACAGTCGGGATTGTGGAATGGATGGATTACCCAAGAAATGGTACAACCACATTCCAACCCGGTTACGACAGTGGGTCCATATGATGATCAACAAATCCACACTGACAGAACTATGCCTGTCAAAAAAGCGGGCAAAAGGCTGAAATATCCAGGATGTGAGGAGTAAAGATGAAAACGATTCCGATCATCGTGGGAGCACTGGGAGCCATGCCACACTCAATGAAAGGAAATTCGAAGAAGAATTTAAAAGAAGAAACCGTAAAGGAAATCGCGTTATATGTGTCGGTCCACATTCTTTAAAAGCAGCATCAGCAGTTTTAAAACCTGGAAAGAATGCTTAAAAACTCCGGACGAGTAGGTTTTTTAAAACCTTGTCGTGTTTGAAAGTGAAAATAATAATAATAATAATAATAATAATTAGTCACTCAAAAAGAGAGAGAGGGAGAGAGAGAAACGGCAATTAATTTGAAGTCGTATAACTACCGTGTTAAGTAATTATGAGATCACGATTTAAATCAACAATCCGAGTGATTCGTGCGCCACAAAGACTGTAAATTAAATTTTTTTTTTTTTTTTTTTTTTAAAGTTGGCAAAACCGCTTAACGAAACGTTTACCAACAACCTCTTTCCTCTCATGTTATTATAAACAAAAAATATAACATTTAAATGAATAATAAGAGGTTGCATTTTTTCACGAAGGTTATACCTTTGAATTTTTTTTTTTTTTTTTTTCGTTTGTTTGTTTTCGATAAAACTGAACATGTGAACTGAACAAATGAACTGAACAAACGAACTGAACAAAAAAAAAAGAAAAAAAAAAAACAAAATTTATGTCGTTGTTTTTTTCTCTTTTTCCTCCTTTGACAAAAAAAATAAAAAATAAAATAAATAATCGGAAAACGACGAAAAAAAAAAAAATTTTTTTTTTTTTAAATTTTAATTTTATCATTAATAATAACATTTATTAATAATAAATTAATAACTCTCTTACTCAAAATAACGTATCCGATTTTAATAATAATAATAATAACGCAAGGTAAAAAAAAAAAAATAAGTAAATAAATAAACGATACGATACGATGCGTTCATTCTCTAATAACAATAAATAAAATGTTTAATTACCTTTTTACTCAAAACGAACAACAAAAAATAAATAAATAAATAAATAAAGTATGATGATGATGATAATAATAATAATAGTTAATAAGTTTAATAAAGAATTATAATTTAATAACTTTTATTTATTATTTATTTATTAATAAAAAAAAAATAAAAATTAAAAATGTGACTCCTCATTTTAAATTCATATACATTATGCACCTCCTTCTCCTCCATTTTGTTTACACATTTTGTGCACGACTTTATTAATTACCTTTTCCATAATAATAATAATAATAATAATAATATAATAATAATAATAATAATAATAATGATAATCCAGTGACGGATTAAGAATTTTTTGAAAAATTTTAAAAATTATCATAATTATTTTATTTATTTATTTTTTTTTTTACCATCATCTTTCCACGTTAATTTCTTTTTACCGATTTTTATTATTATTATTATTATTATTATTATTATTATTATTATCATTTCAAAATAATTTCCGTGAGAAAAAAAATAAAAAAATTATATATTTTATTACGCCGCGTTTTTTTTTTTTTTTTTTTTGCGTAACGCCGTCGTTATACATATATAATAAATATCGTATTAAAAAAATTTAGATCGAATCGTAAAAAAAAATAAAATAAATAACATTAAAGTTATGTTATCGTTATAAAATAAATAAATAAATAAAGATTATTAACATTAAAATCATCATCATTATTATTATTATTATTTTTATTAATATTCCTAATCGATGTTATGTAAATATATTGGATTTTCTTATATAAATGTCGATTGCAAAAATAAATCCATAAATAAATAAATAAATGAATCGAATAACTTTTTTCCACCGAAAAGAAATTTTTATTTCCCCCCTCCCCTCCCTTACGCTTCCGTACCGTTACAATAACATTCGCTTTAATAATAATAATAATAATAAATATTGTAAATATTATTATGGTTATTTTAAAAAATTTATATCATCATCATTATCATTAAAAAAAAAAAAAATTCGTAATTCTTATTAACATAATTTTACGTATACGAGTTCACGTATGTTATAATATGCGAACGATTGTTAATAATAATAATAATTAAACGCATCGCGGATTAAAATTAAGATGGGGAGGAGAAAAAGGGGAGGATGTGAAGAGGGAGGAGGGAGGGTAGGAGGAAGCGACGATAACGATTGATAAAAAGTTCGGTATAAAAACAAAAAACGCGCGTTAAAACAACAAAACAACAAAAATGCGAATTCGTTTTGGCTGACATTTAAATTTTCCACAATTTACGAGATTGAGTTTATTAATATAAAAAAACCGAGGATCCGACTCCTCCTACGAAACCGACCGATCCCGACATTTTTTTTTTTTTTTTTTTTTATACACAAACCGCCGATCTCATTATATAAGATTATGCAAATTGATGCAGTCGTAATTTAATATTTATTATTATTATATATAAAAAATAATAAAATCGTAAATGTGAAGGTTGCCTAGTTTAAAAAATATTTCATATTCGGACTCTATTTTTAATAAAAAATTATTATTATTATTATTATTATTATTATTATTATTATTTTTAAATAAATAAATAAATAAATAAATAATTCGCGGCATCGTTATATTATTTTACAAAAAAAAATAAAATAAAAAAATTAAATTACGTACATAAATAAATAAAAATATTATTTGTATTAATAAACGTAATAATAAAAAAAATTGTTGTTCGGATCCTGTGAAAATATTTTCAAATAGTTTTTACATAAAATTTTGTAAATAAATAATAATAATAATAAGGAGAAGTGTGAGGTGTTTATTTCATAATGAATTTGGTGAATGCGCCTTCCCCCTCCCCGCGAAAAAAAAAAAAAATTCAGGTCGTGGTAGTCGTGGTTTTAGTCAAAAACGACTTTAGTTATCATTCATTTACGAAAATAGAAAAAAAAAAAACGTTTGGTTCATTCATGAATGAAATTCGGTTGTCGGAAACATGAAAAGAAAAAAACATAGTCACGTGAAAATCATTAAAACGCGATTAAATACCCCCCCAAAAAAAAAAAAAATTTTTTTCTGTCTTCTGCTTGTACCTGAATTATTAAATTCAAATACGAATAACCACAAAAAAAAAAAAAAAATCAATCAATCGTTAACGTTTTTTAATTTTTCCCGCCATTTTTAAAAAAATTTTTTTCCACTTTCGAAAATATTTTCAATTTTTTAAATAACAAAAAAAAAAAAAACGTGTCAGGAGATAAAAAAAAAATAAAGCAGAACATTTTATCAATGACTAGGTTCACGTTTGAATTCTTATCGCGTTTATAAAAATATTTAAATTTATAAAAAATTTAAATTTTTTTTTTTTTTTTTTTGAAAAAAAAATCTTAGAAAATAAAATCGAACGGAAAAATTTTCTAACGGGTTTTTTTTTTTTTTTTTTTAGTTCGGCGACGTTCGTTTTGATTATTATTATTATTATTATTATTACTAATCATTTAATCGTAAATTTAAAATCATAACTTTGTTATTGTTATTATTGTGATTGATTGTTATTATTATTGATAAAGTTGAAAATGTATTTTCCGAGTTTGAAACCGTTGATGAAAGAAAGAACGATTGAAAAATGGAGAGAACACGTTAGAAAAATAAGGAATCTTCTAGAAGGAAAAGATTCGGATTGTAGAGATTTAAGAAACGCGAGTAGAAAAATAAGATACGATTTGGAAGTGTCGAAAAAATGGGAAACTTATTACAATAATTTAAAACTTCACGATCGGTAAAAAGGGATTCCGTTTTATAGCGATCCTTAATTATTTATTTTATAGTCTATAACACGAGATTTAACGTGTTTTTCTCTTTTCTTTTTTTTTTTCTTTTTTTTTTTTTAAATAGGAAAATCGAGATAGAATTATTGATCGAATATGCGGAAACGATACTTCCGAAAATAGCAAATGAAAAAAAATTAATTGAAGATGAAAAATTTCAAACGGAAACGTTTTTGCAAAAATGCGACAAGTGGTTAACGATATGCATCGAAGGTTTAAATTGTTTGGATAAAAAATTGGAAAATGAAATAACGAGAGACGACGATGCGACAAATGAAATTAAAAATGTTTGTTCGTTGTCCATCGCGCAAACAAACAAACAAACACATAAAAGAATTATTAATAAAAATATATATATTTTTAACAGGAAATAGAACTTTTGGAAAATATAAAAAAACGTTTAAAAGAAGATTGCATTCTCGCATGGGAAACCCTATCGTCACTCGAAGATGTCGAAACCAAAGTTTCATTAAATTTAGAATTTAAAAAAGACGTTTTGGCAATCGAAGAAAGATGTTTGGCCATTGAAAAAATGGACACGGGAGTCTCGTTCAAAGTCGAACCTACGAAAGGACCCGATAAGTACAAACCTAACTTATTATTATTATTATTACTATTTCGGGTGAAAGATGAAAATAATTATGAGGTTAAATTTTCAGAATGATATCAATCGAAGATTGGACCAAAGTCGTGTACGGTCTCGTAGAAAAAGGTTTGGCGGAAATACAAAAATCTAGAAAGTTGAGGGAGAGAATGTCGAGCACGAGAGGAGTGTCGTTGAACGAATACACAATACAATTCGATAAAACGGATTACGAAATGAGAAAAAGAATTTACGAAATAAATAGAGAGAAAAACGAAAGTCAATATCAGTGCATGAAAGTAATTATCAAGCCCCCCATCCCTCGTATCCCTCCCCTTTCACCCCCCACACAATCCTCTAATTGTCCGTATGGTTTTTTTACAAAAAGGTCGAAGATTTAATTAAAGTGACAAGTGCGGAAATTGTAAGATTGGAAAAATTTTTAATCGACGTTAAAAACGATTTGAAATGCGCTGAAACTCGATGTTCAGACAGATATTTCAGACCCTCACTCGAAGCGACAGCCGACCCTCCATTCCACGGTTTAAACAAAGAAGTTGTGAACCTAAAGAAAAATATCGAAACCATCGAATCTCATTTGGATGCATTAAAGTATTTATTTCTTCCTCCCCCTCTCCTCATTATTATCATTATCAATTATTTCCCGTTGGATTTTTATTTATTTTTTATTTTTTTTTTAACCTTCCAGAACGTTCCGTACGAAATTGGAAACGGATTATCACAAATTACAATTAGAATGCGATGCTAAAAATAAAAGTTTACAGGTACAAGTTCAGGCTTTGGATATAAGGATAGCGGAACGTTACGATCCTAAAAAAATCTACGCATATAATCCGGATGCGCTGTTATCAAAAATGATAACGCAACTTCCGCCCCCGAGTCATTTATACAGTTATAAATTTTAACTGTATATATAATATCGATTATAAATTACGCGCGCGTGCGCAAGCGCGTGTACCCCCCCACATTTTATTTTACGCGCGCGTATTTATATTTAAATATTATACACATTTTATTTTTTATTAATATTTTTTTTATATTATTATTATTATAATTTTACCATTTATACTGAAAAACGTTTTTTATTTTATAATAATATATTCGTACGGATTCGTGTATATATATTTATATAAAATTATTATATAATACTTAATAAAATACTCGTAAAAATATAAATAATAATAATAATTTATTTTTTTTTTGTCGGTAATGTCATAACGATTTAAATGATAATGATGATGATGATTAAATACTATACACGTATATATTATAGCGTGTTAGTATAAAATCGTAAACGGTTTTTTTTTTTTTTTTTTTTTTAATATTTATTATAAACTATAAAAATTTTTTTTTTTTTTATCAACGATTCTTATCATTCCCTTTTTTTTTTATATTATTATTATTTTTTTACATGTATACTTTTAAGTATTAAATTATATGAGGGGGTTTTAGTGAGTGCGTGTGTGTCGTCGTGCGCGTCGTGAAAAAAAAGAACGCATGCGTACGATATCAAATTTCAAATATTTTTTAAAAATCAAATTATTTAAATAATAATGATAATAATAGTAATAAAATTTTTTATTTTCTTTATACGAAAAAAAAAACCCAAAAAAAAAAAAAAAATTCCGGATGTTTTTTTCGTTAAACGGTAAAACTATTATCATTATTATCATTATTATTATTATCGTCGTTATCGTTATCATCATTATTACTATTATTATTATTATTATTATTATTATTATTATTATTATTATTATTATTATTATTATTATTATTATTATTATTATTATTATTATTATTATTATTATTATTATTATTATTATTATTATTACCGCGGATGAAATTTATTAATTATAAATATTTCCAGTCAAATGATGACACGATCCAATTTTTTTTTAAATAAACGTGAGAAAAAATTATTATTATTATTACGAAAGGGGCCGTGATGGCATAGATAAAGAGAGAGATAGTAAGAGAGAGAGAGAAAAGAAATCAAAAGAATGTATAAGATATATATATATATATATATAACGCGACACGAAAATATAAATAATATAATAATAAAAATGAAACTAGACGACGACATTATCGGTTCAAATACTGTCGTGGGAATTTATTACGAGTAATAAAATAAAATAAAATAAAATTTATTCATATATGAATTCGTATAAATAAGTACATCTTTCTCTCTCTCTCTCTTTTTGTATTAATTACGTAACCTGTTCACCTACACTTTTCAGAATGATAACTACTACTGTTATCATTCGAGTTTCATCATCTTCATCATCATCATCATCATCATCATTTATTATTACTCCAGATTCAAAAAAAACAGAAAAAAAAATTTCCAGCGAAATAATAAAAAAAAAGATGGACAACAACAAAAAAAAAGCCGTTATTTAAATGTCACAAGAACAATTTAATAAAAAAAAATAATAATAATAATGATAATGATAATAATAATAAACATTAAATAAATTGAGTTCAAACTGTCAAACTTCATCCTACGCTATTTATTATTATTATTATCATTATTAAAATTGTTAAATTTCTTTTTTAATATTTTGGAAATTTTATTTTTTTGCAGGTTTGTATTATTAATCCGCGGTAATAAATTATTAAAAAATTTTTTATTTTCTTTAAATTTTTCATCATCATCATTATTATTATTATTATTATTATTATTATTATTATTATTATTATTAATAATTTTATTCGAATTTCAATAATCAATCAAATGAATATCCGCTTTAAATTTCCTCGAGTTTACAAAATTATTTGTGAGAGATTTTCTCCCCTTAGAACTGGAACGAAGAAAATCTCCTCCCCCCTTATTCCCTCACTCCCGCTCTCCCTCCTCTCTCTCTCTCTCCCTTCCCCTACCTCCCCTCCCCTTTCCTTTAAATAAAAATTTAATATAAACAAAAACACGTTTACAAACACTTATTTAATTTAAAATCAGTTTAAAAAAAAAAAAAAAACAAAAAATTCTCCAGTAACTTTTATCCAGTTAAACCTTATAATCATAATAATAATAAAATTTCTCATGGTTGAAAATTAAATATAAATATAATAATAATAATAATAATAATAATAATAATAATAATAATAATAATTTGAATTTTTTAAATTTCTTTTAAATTGTACCAACAAAACTAACCAAAATGAAAAAAAAAATGGAAATGAAAAACTTGATTCAATTATAAAAAAATAAAAAAATTTATTCGTGCTATAATTTTATAGCACGAAAACTTAAAAAAAAAAATGATGTGATTCGTTCGTTAAGAAGGAAGTTTTTTTTTTTTATTGATCAATTTTTTATAAATGGCAGGTGGTGGTGCCACAATAATAAAAAAAAATTTTAAACGAATGTTGTTGTCTTTATTATTGTTATTAATACGAAGAAAATTCCAGAATTTAAAAAAAAAAAAAACATAACCAAAACTACTGACCAAGATCATTTATCCAAAAAAAAAAAAAAAAAAAAAAAAACATCTTCTTCTTCTTCTTCATTGACTTCTTTCGTAAAAATTTAACAAATAATCGCAGCGGGAAATTTTTTTTCTTTCTCTCTCTTTCTCTCTCTCTCTCTCTTTTATTTTAAATAAATTTTAAAAAAATTTAATCGTTATCGTCTGCTTAAATTTATTCAATTATTTATTTATTTATTTATTTATAACACAAAAACCTAATTATTATTATTATTATTATTTATTAAGAAAAAATTAAAATTAAAAATGGCGATTTGCAAAATTTTTACGAGGAAAAACAAAAATAAAAAATATCGACTCGTAATTTTTCTTTTTTTCTCTTTTTTTTTTTTTTTAATTAAAATTAAATTTATACAATTTTTTTTTTTTCGTTAAAGGTCAAATTAAAAGGTTATTTAAAAATTATTTTTTCTTTATTTTTATTTGACGTTTTCGCGGCCATATTTGTTCGATGACCGTAAATAAAAATTAAAAATTAAAAAAAATAAAAAAATAAAATTTTTTTTATTCAAATTTTTTAAAACGCTTTCGTTATCGTTATCATTTTTTCATTGAGAAATTCATTCGCCCCCCTCCTACCATTTTCCCCCTCTATTCATCTTTGATATCTATTTCGTCACTTCCGGTTTTTCTTTTTCTTTTTACGTTCAAACTTTACTTGCTGCCATTTTAATAAACGTCCAAAAAAAAGAAGGAAAAAATTACGAATAAAACTTTAAAATTTATAAAAATAAATAAATAGAAGCAGAAGACGTAATGATAATAATAATAAATAGAAGAATGATAATAATAATAATAATATTTTAGTATAATTACGTTAAGATTAATAATATTTTATACTACATTATCATTATCGTTTAAAATACGTTCAATATAATATTTAAAATATATATATATATAGTTTGTCTTTTTTTTTTTTTTGTTTCTTTTGGAAAATAACAACGACAACAACAACAAACAACAACGACACGAACAACCGCCGCGGTCACATTTAAATAAATAAATAAATAAATAAAAATGTTTTTTTTTTAAAAAATTTCTTTTCAAGTTGTTGTTGTCGTACCTTAAAAAAATAATAATTTGTTCCCGCTGTTATCAATTTGTTTTAATAGTTTGTCTCTCTCTCTCTCATCAATTTCCGGTTAATAATAGTATATATATTCGATATATATATATATATATATATATATATATATTATTTTTAATATTATTAAAATAATAATGATAATAATAGGAAAGAAAAGAAAAAAATGTCATGTGAATTTCGACGTCGATATTATAATAATATTAATAAATAAACGTTTTTTTTTTTTTTTTGTTTAAATTTTATTTAGTTGTTGGATTTGTTCGATTTGTTTGTTTGTTTGTTGGTTTGTTAGTCGATCGATAAGTTTTTATTTTACGATTGTCGAATTTTTTTATTTTTTTTTTCAATTCGTTGTTTGATTCTTGATTTTTTTTTTTCGTGTTTTGTAGTCATCATCGTCATCATTATTATCATCATTATTATTATTATTAATTTACGTTGAAAAAATACGAGAAAAAAAATGTTTTTTTTAAACATTTTATTAATAATTCAATCAATTTATTGATTTCGTTTTCGGATGAAAACATGGCTGGCGACATAAATTAAATAAATATTACAAATATTATCATTATTATCATTTCGAATAAATTAACGTTATTATTATTATTATTATTATTATTATTATTATTATTATTATTATTATTATTTTATCCAAAAAATTGAAAAAGTTTTTTTGTGTGTGTGTGTGACAAGTTCAAATCGTTTTACGTTTAACGATTTATTTTTTGTAATTTGAGATTTTCAGGTTTTTTTTTGTCATTTATTTATTTTCCTACTACCCGACCGAACCTCTTCGCTTTCCCCTCCCGTTTTCTCTCTTCTCCCCGACCTGTTTCTCCGCTACTACTTCCCTTTACCAAAATTTTTTTCTTTATTATAAAAAGACCACAAACAAACAAAAAATGGCGGTTTTAGTCGTTTTCTCATATTAAAAAAAAAAAAAAAAACGTATATATTTTAAATTTTTTATTTTATTTTTTCGAAACAGTTCGAGAGAGACAGAGAGAGAATGAATAGAGAAAGAGTGAGAGAGAGAAAGAAAAGGCTACGAAACGATGGTGGCTCAGGGGAATACAAATCAGCAGAAAAATTTAATAAAAGTTTTTAAATAAACATTAAGAAGACATTAAAATTTTTTTTTTTTTTTTGTTTAGATGATTTAATTCAATTCGATTACGTCATCGTTTTATTTTAGTACGTCAATACTAATAATGACGTCACAATTTTCTTCATTTTAATCAACGCGAAACCAAAGAGGGGAAAAAAAACAAACAACAACAACAACAAAGAAAACAGTGAAAAATAAAACATTTTTTTTTTTTTAAATTTTCTTCTCATGTCGTAACAAACGGTCAACTTATTGGGATTTACATTAAAACAAACAAACAAACAAACAAACAACAAACAACATAAAAAACCGACTCGAATCCAACCCATAGAAAAAAATTTAAAAAAATTAAAATAATTAATTACAGTTTTATTTTTTAAAAAAAATTATTGCGCGTGGGTAAAGAAAAAAGAAAAATCTTCTACCACGTCATTTATCAATTTTCTAGAAAAAAAAATTTTTTTTTATTTTATTAGTGAAATCTGATATTATAGAAGAGTGAGAGAGAGAGAGAGAGATAGAAAAGAACAAAATGAATCAGATCGTTAAAAAATTTATTATAAGATTCTCAAATGGGAAAAAGAATAAAAATTGTTTGCCGACATTTAACAACGTCATCCTTCCTTCTATTCTTCATCATCATCATCATCATCGTTATGTTTTCTTTTTCATTATTATTATTATTATTATTATTATAGAAAGACAATAAATTTTATTTAATATTTTACACGGTTAAGTTGAACTATATAAGTTTAAGCATGCGCGACTTATTTTTCCAATTTCTTTTAGTTCGCATTCTCAATGTTTAAAACTTTCGAGGGGAAATGCGAGGGTCGGAGATGAGAAGGGGGTCAAAAGGTTATTAAAAAGAAAAGAAAATAAAAAAAAAAACAAATTTTCCAGAGAGTAATAAAAAAAACGAAACGAATACTTTCAGGTATTTCCCCCTTTTTTAAATTAAATTATTACACGCAATCATTTAAAAAAAAAAAAAAAAAAAAGTTATTATTATTATTTTTTTATCAACAAACAATGTTTGTTTGTTTGTTTTCTTTAAATAATAATAATAATAATAATAATAATAATAATAATAATAATAATAATAATAATAATAATAATAATAATAATTTTAAAATTTCTTTTTTTTTCGAAAAAAAAAATAGTAATAATAATAATAAATAATTTTCTAGAACGAGATTGAAAAAAAAAAAAATGAAAAAAAATTTCTCTTTTATTATAAATAAATTTTCAACAAACAGAACAAACGACTCACTCTCTCTCTCTCTCTCTCTCTCTCTTTCTCTTGCTCTCTCGACAGAACACACGTATACGTACGTATTTAAAAAAAAAATGATTTACACTCGTACAACAAACGAACAAACGAACAAAACAATACCTGATTTTTTTTTTTCCATGTGTGTTTGTAATTGAAACCCAACATGTGCCATTCCATAAAACGGACCTCCCAATGTCTAATTGGTGCAGGTGAACAAATAATAATTTATCGTCTGCTGGAAACCTTTTTTTTTTCTCCAGAAGATTATTACTCATCTACGATAATAATAATAAAAAAAAAAAAACAACTCGTACGGTAAATTTGGTTAAATGATTTATCACCATGTGAAAATGTTTTTGTTTTTGCTTTGTTTTTTTTTTATTTTAAATTTTACGTCATTGCAAAAACGAACATGAAGATGAAGAAAAGGGGTTGGGAGGGGTAAGGTAAAAATTTGTCTTATAATGACAATAATAAAATGGCGGCGAAACATTAAAAAAAAAAAAAAAAGTGTATTTAAAACACACAAAACAAATTACAGGTGAGATAAGAAATAAAAAAGTTCGGGCGTTAAAAAAAAAAAAAAAAAACGTATTCGGTATTTTTTTTTTTAAACTTATTTATACCATTTATTTAAATTAAAGGTTCATTTTTTTTCAAAATAAAACCTGATTTTATCACCGAACCTGATAACGACAAAAAAGAGAAAGAAAAAAAAAATTTTTTTTTTTTGTTACCGCATTGATTCACGTGAGGAAATGAATTAAATGATGGCGAAGGGAATGGAATGGATAGAGCGGGGGAGGATTGGATACGTTAGTGGAAGTGGAGCGGGGGGGGAAGTATCGTCGAAATATAGAGAAAAAAGGTGGGGAGGAAGGGATTAAAAAAAAAAAAAGGGTTAAACTCGTGATTGTTTTCCATTGTTTTTCCCACACGTTATACTCACACACACACACACACGGAGCCCCTCAAGTTACATTTGGGCTGGACAATTTTTTTTTTTTTTTTTTTTTTTCTTTTAAATGCAATTTATTCCGAAAATAAAAAAAAATAAAAAAAAATTTTTTGTTGTTGTTGGTTGTAGTTGTTCTCCATAATTATAATTAATATAAAATAAATTTTTTTTTTTTTTCGCCTTTTCTAGGGGGCGAATAATCGTCGCTAATAATTAATAAAAATTTCCGCGTAGGATTTTTTAAAAATATTATTATTATTATTAATTTATTGATTTTATTGATTTTTTGTTTTTAAATATTTAAATTTGTTCGATAGATTCAAATATAAAAAAATTTTTTTTTCTTTCGTGTTTTTGTTGTCACCATCGTCACCACTACCACCACAGATATCATCACCGTCACAACCACCACAGATATCATCAGAATCATCACCACCATCACTGCCACAGATATCATCGCAATCACCACCACCACCGTCACCATCGCCATCATCAATAAGCATTTAAAAGCAATAATAATTTAAATGACGTCACCCCGAAAATTTTTCCTTGTCATTTTTTTCGTTTTAGAATTTTCCTCTACCACAACAACAACAACCACAGCAAGATATCTCAGATAAGAACAACAAACATTTACACCAAAAAAAAATTCATTTTATTTAAGGTTATGAAAGTGATTAAGTTGTCGAAAGGAAAAAAAAAAAAAAAAACTTGGAGGGTCAGGTGGTGTTCAAATGTTAAAACGTTGTTAATTGCTTCCATAGGAAAACATTGACAGGAATGTATTGCCAACAACGCGACTAAAAAAAAAAAAAAAAAAAAATTTTTTTTTTCCGTTAAAAAAAATTTATTTATTTATTCGTTTAAAGTGATGACAAAGATATATGAACTCATAATCGTAACGACAACACACAAACACAAACCTAAAATTATTATTATTATTATTATTTTAAGGTACGAAAAAAATTTTTTTTTTTTTTTTCAAACGCCATATTTGTTATTATGACTCTCGCGTATTTAATTTTTTTTTACGCGGTAGCACATTTTTTATCGATTTGTTATTAATTTATTACGCACACACACACAACAAATCGTTTGTATAATCGTTTTTCGAAAGAGAGAGAGAGAGAAAAAAAGGCGTTGGTTAAATATTTAACAACAACAACAACAAAAAAAAATGTCTGCCTAATTTAGTAAAACGTTCGTTTTTTTTTTTTATTATAAATTTTCGATTTCGATGTAATGATTCTGTCGTTTGTTTTTCAGGTACGTCTTATAACAACAACAACAACAACAACAACCGACAGAATTCATTTTTAAACTTTTTTTTTTTTTTCAAACGGGATATCAGACGATAAAACAAAAAACAAACCAAAAAATAATTTTAACATTTTTTTTTCCACGTCGAATAACCTCAGGAGGAGATTTTAAATTTTTTTAGAAAAGGAAACAAACAAACAAACGAACAACCGACCGACTGTCACTAAATTTCAATTTCAGGTATCATTTATATATAAAAATAAAAATTTAAACAAAATCCGACAATCGTTTTAATTGTTTTTAATCAATAAAATTTTTGATTTTTTTTTTATTATTCTTTCCCGGTTGTTGTTTGTTTTTTCGACCTCACACAATCGCAATCATCATCATTATTATTATTATCATTTTTGAAAATTTTTTAAAAATTCGTAAGATTATTATTATTATTATTATTATTATTATTATTATAAATCGAATAAAAATGTTAACAACAAGGGATACGAATATTTTATTTATAAAAAAAAAGAAAACCCGAATGAATTATTATTTGAAAACCGTTTTAAAGGAATCATTGGGGGGTTAATGACCTTTTAGTTGATTACGTTTGATGGTTACCGTGAAAAAAGTTTTTTGAATTTGCCGCTCCGTTTTTTTTTTTTTTTTTTTTTTTTTTTTTTGTCATTATGGCGATCAAAAAAACATTTAAAAAGAACTTTTTGGAAGGTAAAGAAATTTTTTTTTTTTTTTTTTTTAAACGTCGGAAAATTTTATTTTAATTTAATAATATATTTTTTTTTTTTTTTAAATTTTGTTCATTCGATTGTAAATTTTTTTTTTT
>NW_002987820.1:206713-219440 GCF_000006295.1 Pediculus humanus corporis
CTGGAATTTTATTTAACAAAACTAAAGAAAAATTATGTTTAATTTTATTTTTAGATTTTGGTGGAGGGAGAAAATGGTGGGGATGGTAGGAGGCGTTTCGTACCTAAAATCTTACGGATAAGATGAAACTTGTTAGTTCTGGAAAGAAAACTCGGCATTCAAAAGTGGGATACCTACTGAGAGATGGAAATCCTGTATTATTACGAGAAGAAGGGAATCCTCCCGATCTATTTCCGTTTTTGAATGATAAGATTTATACCCTGGAAACATCTTCCCGAAAAACAGAGCCTGGAACGGGGGCAGTTAAGGGATCGATTCGGATATGTGTCCCCCTTATTCGTAGGGTAGACGTTACGAGAGTACAAAATAAACGTAATCGGAGGGGGCAGGACTGGTATACAAAACAAACCCCCCTCCCCTCTCCCCCAAGTAACCTCTTCTGTCCTTTGACAGAGCTTGGGGAAACACGTTCAAAAGTGTTTGAAAGAATAATGGCTACAGGTCGAGTTCTTTAACCTTTCTTCGAAGGAGTTAATGCGTAAATAAATTTCTCCAGATTTACTAAAAAAAAATTCCAGATTTATTTATCGATCGGATGGGGGGTGGAGGTAATGATAACGTATCTGTAAAGAGTGGCGGGGGGGGGGAAATTGTATATAAATGCAATTTTACAAACGATTTCCTTTTATTGTAATTTGACATCATTTATCGTATCCGAATTAAATGATTGTTTTTTTTTTCCGAAAAAAAAAGAACATTCTCGAACAGGTTCCCACAAATTTAAAATCCATTTAACACATTTCCCCTCCTTCTCTTCTCTCTCCCCTCTCCCTTTCATTTTTTTGCATTAATCAATTTGAAATATTTTATCTATATATATATATATATTTTTTCCAACTTTTTTCTTTTTTCGACACAAAATCATTTTAAAATTCGCCATTTTGAATTTTTTTTTTTTTTTGTCAAAATCGGTAAAATTATTTGAGAAGGTGAAAGGGGGAAGGGGGTGGGGAGAAGACTTTTTTTTTTAAATTAAAAATTTGAAAAAGTTTTGTTTTATTTAAAAAAAAAAAAAAAACAACTTTTCACATTAATTTATATTTATTCTTTTTTTTTTTTAAAAAAAAAAAAAAATCAATATATATATTTTTTTCAATAACTCTTTTATTTATTATCTTTTTTTTTTTTTTTTTTTAATTAACTTAAACCGGTACTGAATGTTTTATGATTTTTTTTTTCTTTTTAATAAAAATTTAAAACCGGCCCTGACAAAACACAACAGAAATTATTTACGTTGATGATTTTATTAAAAGAAAAAAAAAAAAGAAAGAAAATATTAAAATATGGCGAAACTACTTCGAATTATCGCGTTTTCCTTCGTAGAAACAGGAGCGTATTCAGTAAAATTTTAATAGCGACCAACTTACTTTATTAATAATAAAATATGGCGGCCGGAGATTTTATTTATCAAAATTTTGTGATAACGTATTGAGCATCGATCACCATGCATAATAAATTTTTTCATTCAAAAAATATTCAATCGATCAATATCACACAGGAACGTTCATCAAATAATAATAATAATAATAATGATGATAATTATCATAGAGTAAAATGAAATTCCGCTTTGAGTTTTTTTTTCACATGTCTTCTGCTTAATTTCTTTTTAATGTTTTCATTTGGATTTTTAACAAAAAAAAAATTTACTCGTAATTCATATTCGATTTTCTTTTTTTTTTTTTGCAGGGCATTTTCCGACGGGAAAAAATAAATTTATGTAAAAAAAAAAAAAAACGTAACCAGGACCGTAGGCAGAAAAAATAACAAACATTCATTTAATATCGCAAAAAAAAAAAAAAAAATGAAAAATATTTTTTTTAACACCCATCTTCGAAAAGGTCAATTACTCAAATAATTTATTTATTTAAACATGGATTCGTAATGTAATTTGATCTCGAGTCATTCGAATTTAGGCGAAATCACAAGGCAACCATTGTTGTTGTTATTGTTGTTGTTGTTGTCGCTTGCTCGAGTACCCCGTGCGTGCGCGTACACACAAGCACACGCACACACGCACGCACGCGTATATATTCGTTTGAGGAAAACAATTACGATGATGAGTTTTATCATCATCATCGTCGTCGTCGTCGTCGAGCATGCATGCATGCGTGCGTGCGTTCATTCGGCCTACAGGGGAGAGTTTGATGGATTTGCACAAGAAGAATGCCCATGACGATTTCTTAAGATTATGTAAATATTTAATGTGAATGGTTCTTAACACTAAATAAAAAGAACGATATCTATTTTACTCCAGGTCTTTCTTGCTAATTGACTTTGTAAACATAGGATCGTCACATTCAATTCTTCTGATACTTGAAATATCACTAAATGTTAAAACGTACTAAAAACGCTCCTCCTTCCTCCCTCCCTTCCTCCTCTCCCCCATCCCCCTCCTCTTCCTATTCCTCCTTTCATTTCAACATTAATTATCACGAATAAGAAAATTTTTTATTTATTGTTCTCTCTTTCTCGCACAAAACCACACAAAAATTTTCCCCTTATCGTCGTTCTCCCCCCCTCCCTTCTTCTCAATTTTGTCCTTTTTATTTATCATATCCGGCAGATGCAATTTTCGATTTTATTTGAAAAAAAAAAAAAACATGGCGACGTATCATTTCGCTAAATTTTTTTTTAACAAAAGTATCAATATCCTTTTTAAACATCCAAAAAAAAAAAAATTCTTTCCTTTTTTAAAGTTAATATGATATTATGTAAACTCTCTCTCGAGAAGAAGAAGAAGATGAAAAAACTCAGTCTGAACAAATAAAAATAAAACGATATAAAATAATTTTAATAAAAATACACTGAAGATGAAAACACTTATGTACATAAATATATATATGTTTAAAGAAACGATATATATGCGACAACACCCACAACATAAAACATTTTTTTTTTTTTAAAAAAAACGGTTACCTAAAGTTAATATTAATAATAATAAAATTCTTTTGTGTCCGACTGTGTTGACAAATGGGTTCAATATTTTGTTATGTATGTGTACACACACACGCACGCACGCACGCACATACACACACACGAGCTAGAATACACAAACTTAATCGAAACGAACCACACACACATGCACACAACAAAGCAAACCAACATAATTTTAATAAAGAGTAAACATTGCAACTGAGAAGATAGATAGATAGATAGATGATCAAAAAAAAAAATACCACTCCCAGTTAAAAGTGGTAAGATGTATATATAAATGTGTCACAGGGGATGAGAGACAAAAAAAATTTCATCTTTTACACCTGAGAAGATAATATAATGTGCTAACCAGAAAATGGGTTCGGCTTCTCTAGATCTATTTCACGTATAATATGAAGGACACATTGAAACCATTTGTTTTTTTAACACTTGAATTTTGTTGTAAATATTTTCTTTTTTCCTTCTTTTTTTTTTTTTTGATAGTATGTGGTGGCTTGTCATTTTAAGTAACATATCCGTCCGGTCGTGTGTGTGTGTGCTCGGACATCTGCACGGACACGCACGCCCGCACGCACGCAAATTTTTCCATTACGTATAAAGTTTTCCCCCAAAAAAAAACAATTTATTAACTTCCTCCTTTCACTAATGAATGGGTAGTAGATGAGTTGTGGTAGTAGTAGTAGTAGTAGTAGCAGTAATGGTGGTAGTAGTGGTAGTGATAGTAGTAGTAATGGTAAACTATTTAAAATAAATAAAAAAATAAAAAAAAAAGAGGAAGGCGTATCGATTTAAAATGTCAGAAAGGATTATCATCATCATCATCATCATCATTTTTTAGGTATTATTATTATTATTAATGTTTTTTTTTTTTTTTTTTTTCATTCAAGTTGCTGAATAATAATAATAATACACCACGGAGGGGAAAACTTGCTAACCGATAATTAACTCACCGCTAACGAACAATTAATTATCATTTAAAAGTTAAAAGAAAATAAATAATAAAACTCGTTGCCGACATCCAAGGTGACACCATCTTTCTTTACAAAAAAAAAAAAAAAAAACTTTAGCATACCAAATTTTTTTATTTTTAGTTCATTTCCCTCTCTCTCTCTCTCTATCCCCTTCTCCGTCTCCCTGCCTCTCTCTCTCTCTCTCTATCCCCTTCTCCGTTTCCCTCTCTCTCTCTCTCTATCCCCTTTTTGTCCCACTCTCTCTCCCTCTATTTTCTTCTCCGTCTCTCTCTCTCTCTCTCTCTATCTTTGTCTATCTTACGATTATTGATTTATTGATTACGTGTTCGTTTTAATTTTTGTAATTATCACGACAATTTAACACCGGATTTGATTTAATTATGAAAAAAAAATGTTTTTCTAATCGTACGTTCGTCGTAAGTTTTCATTATCGTGTCACAAGATAAATAAATAAAATTTTTTAAATTTAATAAAAAAAAAAAAAAAAACGTATCGGGGAATTAGAATTTCGTTAAAACGTTTCGATTTTAAAAAAAAATTGATTTATCGTAAATTAATAAAAAAGAAAAATTTTTTTTTAAAAAATTAATAACTATACTTTTCAAATCATTATGATGATAATAATAATAATAATAACTGACAAACGGTAAGGTCAAAGGTTGTAACGATTTTATTTTATTTTTTTTTTTGTACGTTTATAGAAAAATCAAAAAATTTCGATCGCTTTAAAATTAAAAAAAAAAAAAAAATTTGACGTTTCGTAAACGAAAAAATGAAAAAAAATTCGTGTGTCATTCGATTTATTATTATTATTATTTTTTTTTATGATAATCGTATCAAACGTGTCAATAGATTATTAATAAATAAATAAATAAATAAATTGATATAGTTAAATAAAAGTAAAAAAAAAATTTAAATAAAAAAAAAAAACCCACGCAATCGTGTCAGTAATTTCTTTTCTCGTAACAACGCCTAAATGCAACAAATCGAATTTTTTTTTTTTTTAACCGCTGACAAGAATGTCTAATAATAATAATAATAATAATGATAATAATAATGATAATGATCATCATAATAATAATAACAAAATTAATTTCGTTCGTTTTGCGTTTTGAAAAAAAAAAAAAACGTGCGAAAAAAAAAATTTTTTTAAAGGGCGTTGTAAAAACTCTGACGAAGAAGAAGAGGAGGGAAGGAGGAAAAAAAGGTTTTTCATAATGAATGAGCGGCGGGATTTTTAAATAATAATAATGATGATGATGATGATGATGATTTCGTCATACGCGCGTAAATAAATCGTAATAATGCATAAAGCGAAAAAAAAAAAAAAAAAAAACTTTTTAATATTATTATTTTGTATTGAGAAACTTTTGTTGTTGTACATTCACGGTGACGAAACAAAAATTTGCCATTTCCTTCTTCCCTTTCCCCCCTTTTCACCCTCTCCCCTTTTCCCTCCAACCCTTGGTTCCCTTTAAAATTATTATTATCATTCGCATAAAATACATATTAAATATTCAAAAGATTTTTTTTTTTCTTTTTTTTTTTGATTATTTGATTACAATCGTCGTCATTATCCGCCATGACTTTTAACATGTTAGTTTGAAACTAATGAAAAATAAATCGTTAAAATGAAATGATTCACTTTTGCATCTCATCATTGAATCCGCGTTTTTTTTTTTTTTCGTTACATTAAAAAAAAAAATTTTTTTCCACGAGTAAACTTAATAATAATTGCGTGTGTACAAACGTGAAAAATCTTTGTTGGCGGTTTTTTTTTTTTTAAATTTTTATGAATGAAACATGATAATAACAAAAAAAAAGAACATAATCGTGATTATGTTTATGTTAAAAAAAATTTATGCCAAAGGAAAAAAAAAAACATTTAATTATAATATATATATATATATATATAAATATATATAATAACAAAATGTCGATACGGGAAAATTTTTTTTTCGTGTCGTACAAAAATTTAGACCATAATCGGAAAATACCACCCGTGGATCGATACACGATCGATCCGTATATGGATTTCATCACAACAACCAAACAAACGAACAAACAAACAAACGAATTCAAATGTTATTTTTTTTTTTAAATTATAAAAATGTCAAAATCGCGGTTATTATAATTCAGTCGAACGGTTTAAAACTAAAATTTAAATATCTCGACTTATTAATGAAATGAGAATACGTAGCAGACGACGATAGCAGACGACACTCACAAATTTAATAATTTTTTAAAATATTATTATTTAGACGTTTGTTTTCTTTTATTTATTTGACTAAATTTAACCAAAAAATAATAATAATAATTTATTTAAATGTTTAGTAGTAAATTTCTTCTTTTACTATTTTTTTTGTTTTTTAACGAACTCTCTGAATTCTTTCATAATAATAATAATAACACTGGAATTTTTTAGTTTAGTATTATTATTATTATTATAAGGACCGTATATTGTAATTAAAAAAAACATTACAAACTAACTGTTTCTTTTTTTTCCTCATTCATTCATTCATTCAATTTCGGGAATTTAAAAAAATTTTTTTTTCATAAAATTTATGTTACAAATGTATATTTTTTATGTTTTTGCTACAAAACGTTTTTTGTTGTTGTTTGTTATTATTTTCAAACAAACAACAACACGAAATATATATATATAAATATATAAATGTCGACGGGGTTTCCATTTAAAAGCGTTAAAATAATTATTGATATGATATATTGGTGATTAAACATTAGTCGAATGGGAATTTATCATCTTTTTTTTTTTTTATTAATCAAAAAGGGCACAAATACGCGGTCGCACGCAACGTCACGCACATACCTAAAACGCACGCGTAAAAAAAAACACTCACGAAAAATCGATATCGTATTTCTATTTCTCTCTCTTTCTCTCTTTTTCTTCTCCCACTCTTTTTTATTCCTTACTCTTTCTCTTGTTCTATCCTTCTCAGTTTTCTATCCTTCTTTCTTTTTCACTTCACTTTCTTCTTCACTATTCCTTATCTCTTCCCTCCTCTCTCTCTCTCTCTCTCTTCCTTTCTTTTACTCAGTCTTTCTCTATCCTGCAAATCAGAATTCTGTTTCTGAACACTCTGTATTTTTTTCTCTCTCTTTCTTTCTATTATTCTCTTTTCCTCTTCCCCCCCTCTCTCTCCCTCTCTCTCTCTCTCTCTCTCTCTCTCTCTCTCTCTGTATCTAGCCATCTATCTCTGTCTCTTTCTCATTCATTATTTTCACATTTTCGTTTACGGGTTCTCAATAACCCGACGAAAAAAAAAAACTCGACTCGTTAATTTGCTGAACACACCGAAACGAGTTTTTTTTTCTTTTTTTCTTTCACGTTCTTTTCGAAAACTAATAAAATTTTCTCATTAAAAAATATAAGAGAAGGAAGAGATTTCACGAAAATAAACCCCCGCCCATGTTTTCCACGTGTTAATATATCACGCCGACACCAAAAATTATTCGAACTAATTTTTTTTTTCGTTTTTCGTTTTTTTTTTTTTTTTTGAGAGAGGAGGGAGGGGAGTAAGAGGAAAGGATGGGAGATTTTTGACATGTTTACAACCCGAAAGGAAATAAATTAGATCACGGGAGAAAAAAAGTCAAAATGTATTCAAGGGATTCAACAACGATTTATGTGTGAAGTCATTCACGTACTTAATCATCACCACGGTTAGATTTGGGTTTTTCTCAAGAGTAAAACCAATTTCTTAACAAAGGTGGTGGTGGCGGTGGTGGGGCCGGTGGCGATCGGGTCGTTATATCCGTAACGCACAACTATCCTTAGGGCCATTTTTAAATATATATATATGTGTGTGTCTTTATTCACAAGAAGACATCATCAGTCTCTGATTATTTCGAATAGTTTTTTAGCCTTGACTTCGAAAGAATCGCTCATCATATGGTTTTTTTTTTTTTTTATAAATAATAATGGGATTGATTTTTTTAATTGGAAATTCCATAGAATATGACCTCGAAACCCTGGAGAATCATTTTTTAACATTTCCATCATTTGAAATGAATCCCATTGTAATAATAATAATAATATTATTATTATTATTGGAATAGTCAATTAGAACACTCGTCTCGAATAAGTTTTTAAAATTATTATTATTATCATTATTATTATTATTAAATGCAACAACGTTCATTATAACATCATCAACGCCGGAGTTTTTCTCTCTCTCCCTCCTCCCAATCCCCTCCCCTTCTCCATCTCTCTCTCTCTCTCTTTTTTTGTTTCTAGAACAATTACGATTTGGAAATTTGTTATCTTTTAAATAGATAGATAGATATCGTCATTTATTAGTTTCCTTTTCACCACCCGTCGATATCCATAATAAATAAATAAATAAATAAATTTTTGCCAAATTTATTAATGCAATCGACGAACGATGACGTTTACAAAAAAAAAATTTATCATCATTATCATTATTATTATTATTATTTAGTTTTCTTACCTCTTCGTCATCAGGTAACAACAAAAAAGAAAATGTTATTAAAATGACGTAAGTTTTAATTAAAAAAAAAAAAAAAAATTTAAATTTTAAAAACCGGTAGCGACGACGGTTAAAAAAAATTAATACGACGGAATAATAATAATAATAATAATAATAATAATAATAAATGGTGGTAAAATAATAATAATAATGAAAAGTAGAAGTGGAATAAGAAGAAGAAAAAAAAAAGAAGAAAAGCCGGAGGGTGAAATTTTTATTCATAAATTTTTTTTTGTTAAAAAAAAAATATTTACGGACCATTAAAAAAGGAAAAAAAAAAACAAACGAAATCATTGTTGTTTGTTGGTTGTATTCGACAACAACCAAATACCTGAATAAAATAAACGTTTTATTTTTTTTTTTTTAGCACAATTAACCGACGTGTAGACATTTTTTTTTTATTTTTATCAATTATCAGTTAATAAAAAAGAAAAAAAAATTGATAAACGGTTATTTTTAAATTATCTTACGCGGGTGATTATTGACACGTTGTTTTTTTTTTTTTAATTATTATTTTATTGTTATTAATTAACTCGTACATAATTTTAAATAACAATAATAATAATAATAATAAACGACCATTTTACCGTAGAATTTAACTAATTTTTGTTATTTTTGGCGAGAAAACAAAATTTTGAAAAAAATTTAAACGAATTTTTTTTTCCTCTCGGAAAATAATTTTTTAATGTACCGGAAATGAATTTCGATAGTTAAAAAAAAATTATTCGTCTGTTACATAAAGTTTTAATATTGTTTGTCGTTTGTACACATTGATTGGATTCATCAATAAGTTATAGCGATTGTTTGTTAAATTATTCAATAGCCAAACAAGAAAACTCTTGCAAAAAATAAATTTTTTAAAATTTGTCTTATCGCTCGATTCGTTTGTTCGTTAACGAACACATTGTACATAATTAATACAAACAATAGTGATGAAATATCGATCGTAACACGCGCGGAAACAAAACAATTGAAAACAAACACCTGAAATTTTCCAAAAGGTAGGAGGTGCACTACACCCAAACAAACAAGAAATTAAAATTAAAAAAAAAAAAAATTTAATTTAATCCGATTAAGTGACCCAACCCATATTTCATAATTAATAAATCGAACGCGCACTCACACACACAAACAAACAAACAAACGAACAAACAAACAAGAACATGATAAATAATTAATATAACGACAAATAATCTCCGTGTTTTCAAAAATCATCGAAATCGAAAGTAAATAATCAAAATCATCCCGGATCTAAAAATCGTTTTTCAATAATAATAATAATAATCATCAAAATGATAATAATAATAATGATGATAATGATAATAAATCAAATATATGCATACATTCACACGTAATAAGATTTAATGAGTGACGTATTCTCAAGAATAAGAAGAATAAAAAATTGTAGGCGTCAAATCGTAAAATAATTTTTTTTTTTTTTTTTTTTTTTTAACATCGACTTAGAAATCTTTGCAAATTTTATTATTTTTATTTTTATTTTCACACCTGAAATATAAACAATCAAACAAACAAACAAACAAACAAACAAAAAATTTATATATATAATGGTTAAAACGATGACTTTTAAACTTTTTTTTTTATAAAATAATTTTTAACGGACAATATTAATACGAAATGAAAAACTTATGATAACATGAGAGTGATAAGAATCATTTTAAATTTATTTATTTTTTTTGTAAAAATTAACTTCCGTTTGGTGTGGCGTCCATTTAAATCGGAGAGAGGGGAGGGGAGGAAGAGGGGAAGAATTAAAAATTTTCACTTTTACAAAATGGACTTAATTGTTTTGTCATATCAATTTAAAATGTTTTATAAACGGGAGTGGAAACCACACCCAAAGGGGCTTGTACATGCCCCGAGTCCTTGTTTGTTGCCGGAGTTAAAAAAAAAAAAAAAAAAAGTGATGAGATGATTGATCATTGTTAATTTAAAAAACAAAATCTTAATTTTAAATCTTTCTCTTTCTCTCTTTCTCTCTCTCTCTTTCGCTCTCTCTCTATTACGCGCGCGTTTTTTTTTCTCTCGTTTTGATAGTCATTCTTTCTTATTAACAAAAAAAAAAAAAGGGTTTGATTTTTTTTTTTTTTTTTTTGCAAGGGTGGCGAAATAAATCGCAGCAAGCAACACATCGAAGGATTAGTCAAAAGATTTTGATAAATGATTTTTTATTTAACCGATTATTATTATTATTATTATTATTATTATTAATATAATTCTCTCATTGAAAAGGTCAAAGGTTAGGAAAAAAAATGAAATTCGATTTGAGTGCTACATAACAAACAACAAGACAAATTTAGATTAAAAGGTCGACAATGTAATGTCAGGCGGATTTATTGTTTATGTTTGTTAAAAAAAAATTTAGGTTGGCAATACTTGTGTGTGTGTGTGTGTGTGCTTTTATGTTTTTTTATGTTTGTTAAAGAATGCGAGTTTTATCTTTTTTTAATATTTGTTTAACTAAAAGAGTCAATAAAAATTTACGTTTGCAATTAGCGATTTTGTTTTTTTCTCTCTCTCTCTCTCTCTCTTTATTCGATTGAATAAGAAAAAATTTAAATTTTTAATAAACGGATACTTGAAATATTTAGCGAAAAGGATACACGATGACAACATTTTGATAAATTTTGAAAAATTCACATAAGTTTAAAATCCCGTAAAAATGAAAAAGTTTTTGTAATCGTTTTAGAATTTTCCGGATTTTTTTTTTTATATCAAAAACAATTAATTACATCGAGTGACGTCATCACACCAAATTCCATTTAAACCCTTCTTCCCCTTCCCCTTACACTTTTAATTTAAAGGATTTTATTCAATTTCAATAATTAATAATAATAATAATTAAAATCGTCTGCTTTTAAGTAAATAAATATAAAACAGAATTCCTTGGGGGTCCATGCAACAGTTGAAATAAAAATAACTCGAATCCTATTAACAAATGATATATTACGCGATCTGGAAAATTTTTTTTTCCACCGTATGAAAATAACTAATACTTTTTATTAATCTCTCTCTCTCTCTCTTTCATGTACTACCATTTGTCTTTCTTATATTTTTAACCTTCAATTAAACAGTTTTAAATATTTTCTTACGTATTAAAAATTAAAAATAAATAAATTTAATAGTCTTTAAAAAAAAAAATTGTTGGCAAACGAGAGAGAGAGAGAAAGAATTTAAATATAAATAAATAAAAAACGACAATTTTATTTATTTATTAAGTTTATCGATTATAGTATTATTTATTTATTTTTTTTATAAGTAAGTTAAACAAATAAAAAACGATTAACGCCTTTTTTTTTTTAATTGCAAATAAAAAAAAAAAAAAAAACAAACAAAAATGGCGGATAAAATTTTTTTTAAACGAGCGCGAAAAACGGAGGGGAAAAAAATAAAACAAAATAAATGAGGCTTAGAAATTTTTTTTTTTTTTAAATTTTGAAATTTTATTACGTCATATCCGGAAATTCGATTTTGAATCGTTTTCAGGGAGGAAAAAAAAAACAGAAACAGGAAAGAAAAGGAGGAGGGTCAACAACGAAACGACAACGGGAGAGGCGGGGAAAAATAACAATAATAAAAAATGATGATGAATTACACGAAAAAAGGTTTTAAACGTCACGTTTTATTATCATTATTATTATTATTATTATTCGTTGATCGTCCAGATGGCTCGCCATTACCCTAAAAATCTTCACGTATTCTAATGACAAATCGGCGTGTGACCTTTGACTCTCGTGATTATTATTAACGGTTTTACCCTCCTCCTACTCCTCCCCCCTAAAATTTTTTACCATTACCATTATTATTATACCTTTCCGTGATTCGATGGTTTTAAATTTTTCCACCCGCTACGAGTATTATTATTATTATTATTATTATTACGTAATGATTCGTTCGAATAAAAGCACATTATTTTTTGTGAATGAGTGAAAAATTTAAATTTGAATTAACATAATTTATTTTTAAACGAATGAAAGAAACAAAACAACAATAACAACAAAAACAACAACAGCAACATCTATAACAACAATAACAACAACAACAAAAACAACAACAACAACAATAACAACAACAAAAACAACAACAAAAACAACAACAGCAACAACAACAATTACAACAACAACGATTACAACAACTTCAAAAGTTTACCTTTTTTTATTTTGCTGTCTTTAAAATTGAAAAAAAACATTATCATCATCATCATCATCATCATCATTATTATTATTATTATTA
>NW_002987820.1:219880-222075 GCF_000006295.1 Pediculus humanus corporis
AATCTTTTCGTGAGCTACTTTTAAGTGGGTAATAATAATGAAGAAAACAATAATGATGATGATGATGATAATAATAATAATTCCATGACGACGACGACGATGACGATGATGATGATGATAATAATAATTAAATTTACGAGTTTTTTTTTTTTTCATTTTGTTTCTCTTCCTCTTCCTACTCCTCCTCCTCTTTTTCTTCAATCGTTTGTTTGTTTGTTTGTTTTTAACTCGTTTGTCAGTTTCTCGTATTATTGAAATTCATAAATTAAATTTTATTTTTGAACGAGTATTTTCGCGCGTTTTTTTTTTTTGAAATCAAAACGAATTTGCTGGGTGTAAAATAGTAATTAAATATATCCGAAAGTTAAAAAAAAAGTTTTTTTTGCTATAATTTAATGCTTATTCATTCCGCTAACGGGTTTTGTTTTTTTTTTTTTTTGTAATATTTTGGGGGGTTGGTATTTAAAAATTTCTTCTTACTGTAAACAAAAAAGTGACTAATGAATCATATTGGATTTTGCTCGTTTATTATCATCATCATCATCATCATAATACGCTCTCATCTACTCTCATGACTCTCGCATTTCACTTAATTACTATACGAAAAAAAAAAAAGTAAAAATGAAAGAATTGGAATGCGATAGAAAGAGAGAGAGAGAGAGAGAGAGAGAGAGGTGAATGAGATGAAAATGTATGTAATCTTCGTAAACAAAAAAAAAAATAGTAAAAAAAAAAAGCAGAAGATAAAAAAAAAAAAAGTGAATGATGGTCACCCTCAAGGGTCAAAATTTCAAATGGCTGCTGACTTAATTGCTTTATTTGTTTGTTTTGTTTGTTTTCTCTCTCTCTCCCTCTCCCCCTCTCTCTCTCTCTCTCTCTTCCTCTCATTTGACTTTGATGTATATATCGTGAGCGAGTATAAAGAATTTGCAAAATAATTTTTTCATAACTTTTTTTTTTTTTTTATGACATTAAGATGATTAATAAGAAAAAATTTTTATTTTTTTAAATTGGATTGAAACATGTTTGCTTGTTTGTTTGTTTGTTATTGTTGTTTGTTTTTCAAAAACGGGCGGTACGAGAAAAAGAGAAAGAAAGAGAGAAAGAGAGAGAGGGAAATGGTTATGATGAGTATTATTGGAATTTTAACAAATGGCAAAAAAAAAAAAACTAAACGTTACGAAAAAAAAAAAATGTATTTTTTGTTGTTGTTTTGTTGGTGATAAGAGATAATCATTTAAGTCATTTAAATTTTTTTTTTTTAAACAAAACAAACAAAATGATAATTATGAAATGGCGCATAACGTTTTGTTGTTAAACTTAAATTTCATTCATAAAACAACAACAAACGACCAATTATAAATGGCATTTAAAGAAAGTGACATTAGAATATTTTTTTTTAAGAGAAAAAAGTGAAGTGGGAGGATACAAATGTCTGAACTGAAATTAACCTCAAACAATGTTTAAGTGATTACATCACTTTCGGCTTTGGTTTAGTCTAAAACTTGAAAATTACCATAAAAACATTTTCCCCTTCCCTACCCCTCTCTTTAGTCAAAACCAGAAAAAAATACCTTTTTAATGTTTTTTACTTTAATATTTAATTCAATATTCTTTTATTTAATAATAATAAAAAAAAAGTTCGATAAACCTGAAAAATGTATTTTAAAAAAATTGAAATCGTATTTTCTCGTGCCACGTAAAAATAATAATAATAATAATAATAGTAATAATAAACGAGTTCAAAATCGGTATAAGTCAAAAGGTTTTTTTTTTTTTTTTCAAATCGAAATGTCCACCAAATAAAAAAAAAAAAAAAAAAAGGTACGAGGGATGGATCGTTCGATGGATCGATCGATCCATCGATCGATCGCAAATTAGAGTATTAGTATGTAATATATAATAATAATAATAATAATAAAAAATTGATCGTGATCGATGGAAGTTAATGGAAACTACTTATTTCGTTTGACCGGTCTGGTTTTATAAAAATTTTAACGATCGTTATTGTTATTATTATTATTATTATTAGGGATCGATTCGAAAAAGGGAAAACGACCTTTGAAATTATGTCGTGGAAGAAGAAGGAATTTTAAAAATCACCCTTAAATTTTTTTTATTATTTTTTTTTAAAGGTTTCCTCGTTTCGGTAAGTGAAAATTAATAATAAACGGAAACGACGACATGTCCGATTT
>NW_002987820.1:222234-242878 GCF_000006295.1 Pediculus humanus corporis
TATTATTATTTATTTCCCCGGTTTCTTCATCTTCCTCTACCCCCTCCCTCCCTCTTCCCTTCTCCTCCCCTTTAAATTTTACGAATGAGTATCAATAGGAAAAAAAAAATTTATAATTTTTATTGCGAATTTTTGTTTTTTAGTTTTACAAAAAATTATACAGATTTTCATTTTTTTTTTTTTTGGCATGTTGAATGTGTGTAAAAAAAAAAAAAAGCAGACGAAATTAAATATCATATAGTAATTAAAAAATAAAATAAAAAAATTGAAAAACTTGTTTTTGTTTTTTTTTTTCGGGTAAAAAAAAAAAAAAATTTCGTTAGGTTTCCCAACAACAACAACAACAACTTTTTCTTTATTCTTTCAATAATAAATTATTATCGAGTTCGAAATTTTTTATATTACACAAAAGCAGAAGAAAAAGAAGAAGAAGATAAAAAAAAAAAAATTTAAAAAGCTGTTCGTATTATTAATAATAATAATAATAATAATAATAATAATAATAATAATAATAATAATAATAATAATAATAATAATAATAATAATAATAATAATAATAATAAATTTTTTATTTCGCATTCAAACTAAAAAAAAAAAAAAACTAAAAAACAAAAATTTACAAGTTTACAATTAACAGGTATTTCAAGTATTGTTTTTCTTTTTTTTTTTTTTTTCCTCTTCCAAAAATCATTTGATTTATCTAATTTATTATTATTATTATTATTAATATTATTATTAATATTTTTGAAAAGTTAGATCATTCGTGGGTGTTGTTTGTTGTTTGTTTCTAATTTTTTTTTTTTTTTTTTAATTACTATTGAGAATATAAAACGATTTGTAAAAACAATTAAATATAATTCATTATTATTATTATCTTTGTCTTCCTCTCTTGTGTCCTAGTGTGAAAAGGGAACATTTAACAAATAACTCATAATCGTGTCATTAGAATAATTTAAGGTTTCCCGTCATTTAATAATAAAATTCCCAAAAAAAAAAAAAAAATGAAAACAAAACATGAAAAGATATTCAAATTCCAGCGAACGAGTAATTTTTCAAAAAAAAAAAAAACAAAATTATAGCGCTATAAAACAAATATAGCGCTATATAATCATTTTGAAAAAAATCATCGTGACACGTTTTATTTTCTTTTATTAATTAAATTTTTATCGACAATTAAAAAAACCGACCAAAATTTCCAAAAAAAAAAAAAAAAAAAAAAACTAATAATTATAAAAAAAAATTTAGATCAACTAGTTTCTTTTTTTTTTTTTTTAAACAAACAAACAACAACAACAACGCGTTAATAACTGATTCGTTATCATAAAAATGTTTCCTCTCCTTCCCTCTCTCCCTCCTTCCCAAAGAACAACACAACAACAACAAAATTTTTACAAAAAAAAAATAATTTTTTTTTTTTTTTTTTAAACGTGATTTTAGAATATTCAAAAAACTTTGTTTTATAAAAACAAACAAATAAAAACAAGAAACAGTAAATCAAACGCCCCAAATGATGATGATGATTATTATTATTATTATTACGAGGGTTAGATTTGTTATGTGATAATAAAAAATTTTTTAAAAACAAACAACAATCAATAAAAAAAAAAAAAAGAGGAAAAAAAACCTTTCAATTAGTAAAAGATATAATCACATATATATAGAAAAAGGTACCTGAAAAAAAAAAAAAAACTTGTTGAGTCATGAGAATTCTATCAAAACTATAACAAAACATTAAACGTTTTTAATAATAATAATAATAATAATAATAATAATAATAATAATAATAATATTAAATTTAATATATATATATATACCTATATACGAAATTAAAAATAAAAATTAAAAAATTAACCGTGATGTATGAGTTTTGCCAAAACAAACAAACAAACACTTTTAAATAATAAAAGATATTAATCTAATTATTTTATTTTATTTTTTTTTTAGATAATAAATTATGTTTCGTTTGTTGTTTGTTTGTTTGTTTGTTTTTTTTTAAACAAATGATTTCGATTAGTAATTTAATAAAGTTTAATTTTTGTTTGTTTTTTAATAAAATAAAAAAAAAAATGATTTATTTTTTTTATCTAAATCGCCCGACAACCAACAACAACAAGCAACCAAAAAAAAAAAAAATTTTCCAGCCCCGTTTTTTTTTTTTTTTTTTTTTTTTTTTTGAAAAATTTTTTTTTATCTGAGTTTACCCCCAAAACCAACCCCCCGAAAAAAAAAAAATAAAAAAAATTTTTATATATATTTATAGTCCAAAAAAAATTTTGAACGGGGCCTTAAAAAAATTTTTAAATCCACGTTTGTTTGATAGTAAAAACAAATCAAACACTTACTTTTCTTTTTTTTTTAAATTTTTCCTACATTTCATAACACAAAATGATTAATAATAATAATAATATTAATAATAGTAATAATAATGATGATAATAATAGTAATGATGATGATGATAATATAGCGCGCTATAAAAAAATTTTCAAACACTATAAAAATTTTGTAAAAAAAAATAAAATTTCAATTAAATTAAAAAATTTTTTTTTAAAATGTTTTTTTTTATTTTTAATATAAATATATTTTTTTTATTTTTAATATATTGGATTTAATCGTGGAATAAGAAAGAAAGAAGGAAGGAAGGAAGGGAAAAAAAGTCGTGGTACTAGATAAAAAAAAAAAAAAAACTTTTTATCGTTATTAATAATCGCAATAAAATTACTCTCATTAAAAAAAAAAGAAATTATTAAGGTTGATTTTTTTTTTTTTTTTTTATTACTTTAGATTCGTATAAAAGAAGAAAAAGAAGAAAAAGATTGAAGAATTGTAGCTAGTTTTGTTACTAATTTTTTGCTACCAATCAAATTCTTCTTCTTCTACTACTACCACGGTAATAAAATATATGCTTAAAGGCATAGTTAAAAAAAAAAAAAAAAAAAAAAAAATTTTTTTTTTATTTTTTATTTTTATTTAATAAGTTCTCGTTACGAGTTAACAGCTACCGTTGATAATAGTTTTTTATTATTTTATTTTTATTTTTTTTACCTAGTCTGGAGCCTAATTATCCAGTTTTCTTCTTCTTTTTCTTTTCCATAATATATATGTTTTATCTTTTCATCTTTTTTTTTTTTATGTTGGTATTTCTGAGCTCATTTAGTTCAAAAAAAAAAATTTTTTTTTCTTCTTACGTTATACAACGGAACTCATAAATTTTTAATTAAAAAAATAAAAATAGTAATAATAATAATCCCCCCCTTGTTTTCCTTTTTTTTTTTTAAATTCTTGTTACGGGGGGAATAAAATAATGGAACTGGAAAAAATAAAATTCCAGCAAACGATTTAATAATACTAATAATAATAAGGGAAATCAATAAGTGATAATAATAATAATAATGAGTTTTTTTTTTATAGGGATTCGAATAAAAAAATGACGATTTGGAAAATTCTAAAACGATTTTCAAGTTTCTCCTCACTCCTTTTTTTTTGAATTCTTTTCTTTTCTTCTCTCTGACTCTCATTTTCCTTCTATCTCTCTCCCTCACTCTCTCTCAATTTTATTTTCCTTCTTTCTTTCTTTTCTTTACTATATTTTCTTTCTCTCACTATCTATTCTTTTTCTTTCTCTCTCTCTCTCAATATCCTTTTTTCTCTCCGTCTCTCAATTTACTTCTTTTTTCTCTCTCTTTCTCTCTCATTTTACTTCCTCCATATTTTCCTTTCACTTATTTTCTTTCTTTCTCTCTCTCTTATTTTATCATTTTTCATCTTTTTTTCTTTTTCTCTCTCTCTTTCTCCCTCTTTCTATCTCATTTTTTCTGATACGAAATTTTCAAAATTATACAATCGCAAGTCAAGGTTAAAAAAAAAAAAAATAATAAAATTTTCTTATTCTTCTTCCACGTAAAAAAAAAAATGTTACGGGTAATTTTCCATAAATGGTATATTTTTTTACTTAATCGATTTGAATCGAATAAATAAAACAAAAAAGAATTTCTGGAAAATTATTCAGAATTTAACAGAAAATTTTATCAAAAACTATTTTTTTTGTGTTTAAATTCTTACAGAAATTATTACTGGAAAACTGGAGAATTTAAATAATTAGTTTTTTTTTTTTGTTTCTGAATAGATTCTCGTCGTTTTAATTCATAATGAACGGAGGAAAAAAAAAACAAATTCAAGACGCGAATAAAATCCAGATTTAAATAAAATGAATCGAAAACAACAACAAACAACAAACAACCACTCAAGGGTCAAGTCATTTCACAACCCTAAAAAAAAAACCAGTTATAAGATTCTTTTTATACGATCTGAGAAACATAGTAAGATTCATGAAAATTCATTGAGTAAAGTTCCAGCCTCTGTATCACTTCCTATCACGAAAATATCTGTAGGAGTGTTCGTCGTTTTCCTCTCTCCCTCTCTCTCTCTCTCTCTCTCTTTCTCTCTCGTGTTTTTTCTTTTTCTTTTTTTTTTTTTTATTATAAATTCTAAGAAAATTTATTGAATTTCATATCGAAATTTAATATAAACGACTACGACCTTATTATCAGACGATTCAACCACGTTTTTTTTTTCTCTTTCTCTCTCTCTCTCTTTCTAACTTTACCCGGAGGCAATATTATAAATAATAATAATAATATTATTCCATTCGTAAAATTTTTTATTTTATTTTAAAACTCTCTCTCTCTTTCTTTCCTTTTATTTATATTTTTGTTTTTTTTTGCGTCCATTAATGCTCTCCCCCTTTTTTTGTTTTAAATTTATTTACAAGGAAATTTTAAAAAAAAAAAAAAAAAAAACGTTAAAACTTCCGCCATGTTGAAATCACCGATGAAAATCAAAATAAATATTGAATGATGACAAGACATTATAAATCTTTTAGTTTTCACGATTTTTATGCGAAAAAAAATTCATCCCCTTCCCTCCCTTCTCCCCACTTCCGCCTGAACCTCACCACGATTTTCTCTTCTTTTTTTTTTTTGCAAAACGTTTAAAAAAAATAAAACCGGAAGAAGAAAAACTAAACCATTACAATTATGGTGCCCCCTTTCATGGGGGGGAAAATGATTAATGATAACGTTTCTGGTTAAAAGCGCTATTCCCCGCCCCCCGTCCCCTAAACCATTGACCTCCCTCCTCTCCTTCACTTCCCTACCCCAAACCGTGGAAAAATGTGAATTTTTTTTTTTTTTTTTTTGTAAACTCGATGACTGCACACAAATCATCGTAAAGTTTAAAGAAATCTATCGAATAATTGATAAATCGATTTATCGATCTATCGATCGAATTTTATATAGTTTAAATTATATTGTTTAAATTTTTTTTTTTTTTTTTTTTATATTTTAAACCGCTTGACGTATCCGACAAGTTTTTAATGACACGAACACACATTAAAAAAAAAAAAAAAATTCGGATAAATTAATTTAGTAAATAATAATAATAATAATAACAACCCATCAGATCATGCGGTGCAATAACAAACAACAAACAACAATTACAACAACAACTGATGTTTTAATAAAAAAAAAGATGAATGTTTTTTGTTTTTGTTGTTGTTTCATTACAAAAAAAAAAAAAATTACAAAATAAATAAATAATTATAGATTGAATAATAATATTTATTATCCTCTTTTTTTTTAAACAAATAAATTTTTTGCTATAAATCAATAATTTTAATATTAAAATTTTCGTTCGCCATTTTTTTTTTTTTCGTAACAACAACAACAACAAAAACCTTAATAATTCGGCCATTTATCTATTTTATTATTATTATTATTGTTATTAAGAAAAAAGAAAATTCTTTCAATACGCAAAATAAAAATAATACTAATAATAGAAAGGCTTTTAAAAAAAGTTAAGATGGGATGAAAAAATAATAATAATAATACTGATGATGACGTAATAAAATTGTTTTTTTTTTTTTTAATGCTAAAGGAAATTGATGAAATTTAATAAATTACGTGTGTGTGGTCGTCGTTCGTCGTAGTTCATCCCTTTTTCATTTTTTTTTTTTTTTTTAATGATAATAATAATTTTTAATAGTTTTATAACGTTTCGTGTTTCGCCTTTTATCATTATCATTATTATTATTACTATTATTAATAATAATTTCGGTAAGGATCATGAAAAAAAAAATAAAAAATAAAATTTAAACGAATAATTTAAAAAATTGAAGCAAAACGAAACGCCATTTTGTTTTTTTTTTTTTTGTAATAATGAGGGGGATGAAAAAATAGAAAATTCTGATTGGATGATGATTAAAAGATTTTGTGTCGTCATCGCTGCTGGCGATGCTGCTGCTGCTGCTGGCACTCCCTCGATTATTTTTCTTTTTGTTCCCCCATCCCTTACTATTTACTACGCTTGCGTTTGTTGTTTTTACTCCCTTACAAAATCAAATAAAAACCGTTAATCATTCGCATTCATTCATTCATTCATTCATTCACTCAATCAATCAATCGAATCGCAGATGAATACATACTGTTACGAACCAAAAAAAAAAAAAAAATGAAAAAAAGAAATTTAACGTTCTGCCAGAATATATTTATATTTTTTTCGTTCTCTCGTTCTAACGCAAAACAAAAGGCGGTACATATGAGGGAGAGACAAGTTCCCACGGTGTATACCTGAACCCGAGTCAAAACACCAAACGCCCCATCGTACTTAACATACCTGGAAGTACTCCGAGTAAGAGAGAAAGAGAAAGAGAGAGAAAGAAAAAGAAACCACGAGGCGTTATCGAAATTCGAGCTATGCGAAACTATAGTTAAAAATTCAAACGTGCCACGATCGTGTCAGGTACATCATCATCATCATCATCATCATTATTTTCTCTTATCAAATTAATCATAACGTGTGACCTTTTCATAAAATCTTACCTCAATAATTTTCTTTTTTTTTTCTTATAAATTTTTTTTTATCAATTTGCAAAAAAAAAAAAAAAAAAAAGAAATTTTTTACCTGACGCTGCTTTACCTTTATCAATTAATAAAATTTAATAATAATAATAATAATAACTCAAACTTAAACCTTCGTGTGTGTAAACAAACAAACAAACAACCAAAAACCACGTGGTCTTATTTTTTTTATATTTACGTATAAAAATATTATCAATTTAAAATCAAACCTTTAAAAAAAAAGAAAAAAATTAGTTTACGTCAAGATAATGATAATAATAATAAGTTCGTTACGATATTGGGGTAGTAAAAATGACGATGAAGATGATGATGATAATGATAATAATAATTTTTTCTTTTTGTTAAATAAATACGTAATAATTGGACAGAAATATTTTTTGATCGCGTCACAAACAATATAATAAATTTTTTTTTTTTTTTAGGTTTTCCACCCTTATAAAATAAATAAATAAATAAGAAAAAAAATTTTTTTTTTTGTTGTTTGTCGTTGTCGGTATTGTTTACGATTAAATAATTTAAAAAAAAAAAAAACGTTATTATTATTATTATTATAAAATTATTATCGGGTTTATAAATCGTTTCGAGAACAAAAGTTTTATTTTATTTTCGATCCGTGAATAATTTTTTTCTTTTTTTTTCTTTTTTGCGTCACGTAAAAATTCACAACAATAAACAATTTAGAAAACACGACAAACGCCAAATAAAAAAGATCGGGATAAAAATTTCCGGAAGGCAAAAAAAAAAAAAAAAAAAAAAAAATTACATATAGAATAACCAATTGGATGATGGTTATCTACAACAACAACAACAACAACAAACTCTATTCAATTTATTCCGATAATAATAATAAAAACCCAGCAGAAGATAAATAATTTGATATGGTGCTATCTGTAACTTTTTCATTTACGGTTGTTGTTGTTGTTATTATTATCGGTTTTTTTCCTTTTCTCATTAACGGCAATTGTCAAAAAAAAAATTTATTATTAGAAATAGATTGTGGCTGTTGTTGTTGTTGTTTGTTGTTTAAAATTTCGTTACGGTTTAAAATCTATTTGGTTGTTGTTGTTGTTATGTACGTACGACAAAATTTGATTAATTACACGTGCGTTTACTTCATTATCCAATACTACAAAATTCGAAAAATTATCGATGACGTCATAAATTTTTATCAATTAAATAATAGAATTTTTTTTTTTTGTTTTTGAACATTGTTCAGATATTTATGCATATAAAGGGTTTAAGAAAAGGCAACATATTATGTTTTATACGTAAATGAAAGAGGTGGAGCAGATCACGTCATTAAAAAAAAAAAACCTGAAATTCTTTTCCTGTATGTTTTCCATCTCTCTTGTTGTCGCGTACGCAACAAATAAACAACCGGTTTGAATTTGTTCTTGTTGTTTGTTAATATATATATATTTTTTTTTTTCGTTACAAATTAATAAAAATTAATTTGTTTTTTTTTTATTTGTTTTTTATTTTGTCTGTCGTACTTTTTACTTCCCGACAACTTTTTGTTTTTGTTTTTTTTTTTTTTTTTAATGCCACGTTTCACACTCATTTACACGTCAATTTTAATTAAATTCGTGTCATTGATCCGAATTTGATATTTTTCTTTTTTTTTTTTTTAATCAACCTCTAAACGTCGGCGTCGTTTGTCGCCGTCGTTTGTCATCGTCGTCGTCGTCGGTTGTTTTATGAATTCGATACTTTTTTCCGTTTGTTTCCTCTTTAAAATTTTCCAAAAGGAAAAAAAAAATGAAAAGATAAAATTTAAATAAAAATTTTTTTTTTTTAACATGTCAATAACAAATAATAATTACCGTCGTACTTTTTTTTCGTTAAAAACAACATGTCCGAATAAAATTAATTTAATAATAATAATAATAATAATAATAATAATAATAATAATAATAATTATTATTATTATTATTATTATTATTATTATTATTATTAATAATAAAAAAATTAAAATAAAAGTAATAAATAAATAAAAAATGTCGGAGTTTTCGTGAAAATTTATGTTTTTTTTTCTTCAAAGTATTATGAATTTAATTATAGGCGGTTTTAAATAATGATGATGATGATAATGATGATAATGATGATGATGATAATGATGATGATGATCGGATATCATCGGCGGTTCGTTCCAAACACGGTATACAAACCAGACTCTAATGACTTGGCATTTATTGTTTAAATTTTATCTACCAACAACAACAACAACAACAACACTCTTGGCACTTTCTTGGCTACTTTATATAATAATAATAATAATAAATAAGCGTCAAGAGTGAAATCGTATCGTAATTTGCAAATCTACGGTTTTCTTTGAAATCACATGCGGAACACGTGTGTGTGTGTGTGTCACACGCGCACGCACACACACTCAGTAAAATGATCAATTATAATCATGATGAGAAAACAATCGTCGAATCAATAATAATTATATGTCGAGTCGGAACTTTTCACTTGTCGAAAAAGCCGAAGATTCATAATAAAAAAAAAAAAAAAACGTGGCCCTTGGGAAAAAAAAAAATCAACCTCGGAGACCTGCAATTCCATTTTTTTTTTTTTTGTGTTTCTTATTCCACGTCCCACCGACGACTTTGTTTAAAATCATTGCCGCGCGGCAAAAATGAAAAAAAAAAATTTTTCAAATGAATCGACAACATTGCATATGATGAAATGTTTGTTCGTTTGTGTCGCACAAAGGAAAAAAGAAAATGTTTGACTAATGACTGGAAGTCAATTTTTTTCCTACTAATTTTTTACGCGCGTTCGAAAACAAAAATCTTACGAGAAAATTCAACAAAACAAACGCAGCGTTACGCACAACGTTCTCATAACCCAAAACATGATATTTTTAACGCTGCGTTCAATATGTTTATTTATCGGTACTCAACTTATTATCATTATTAATTTATCGCGGGTTCTTTCGTACAATCATCCATTGCAATTACGTTTAACAACGTCAGACAACCGAAAAAAAAAAAAACAGATCGAGTCAAGTGATTTGTTATATTTACCTTAAGGCTCTTTTTTTTTTTTTTTTTTGATTTTTATCCAAATAATTTATAACTTATTTACATTATTTAAAACGCCCACTTTGAAGAAAATTGAACTCGATTGATGAGGTTGTAAATTAAACTATTTACACTCTTTTTTATATTTATGTTTTTTATCATTATTATTATCGAGTTACAATTTTTTTTTTTTTTTTAAATTATGTTGTCAATGTTGTCGTTAATAAAAAAAAAACAGTTAAAGATTATCTAAAACGATCACGTTATTCATTAACGTATTAATTAGTTTCTTAAATTAAATTCTATAAAGTTAAATATTATCAATGATGATGATGATGATGATGATAACAATAATAATACTAATAATAATAGAATAATAATAATAATAAAGAAACGATATTGTTTTCGACGCGTTTGGCTTTAATACGGTTGCCGTTTTCAAAATGGCGCGGTTATAAAAATTATAAAGATGTTTGAAAATCGAATATATGTTATGTTCCGGTATTGATTTCATTATTATTATTATTATTTAAAAAACAAATGACGAGAAATCGAATTTACTTTAACAAAACGGAAGTTGAACGAAACGTTAAAAAAAAAAAAAAAATTATAGTACACGCTTAATCCTTTTTCTCTTCCATACCCACCCCCCTTCCCCCCTTTTTTTTATTGTTTTTGTTTAGCCGCATAATTGGTATCATGCCTCCCACGTGCTTTTAAGGTACCCCATATCTATAATCATTTGATACCATTAAGACTAGGTGGTCTCTCCTTATAATATCTTCTTATCAACATTTTTTAAGTGCACCCGATTTAAAAAACCGCAATCAAATGTAATTTTTTTTTGTTAAATTGTCATTTTTTTTGTTTGTTTGTTTGTTGTTGTTATTGTTGTTTGTTTTCGTAATTATTTTAATACTATTTTATTACAGATACAAACGTTTTATTGTTTTTTTTTTTTTTTTTTTTTTTTTTAAAGCACAAAATCAAAGAATGTTGAGGTATATTTCAAACGAGGGGAACGAGTAGGTTGAAACAGGTACGCGTTTCCGGAATATTCCAGAATTTAAAATGATTACGTCATACGAACGTCATCACTTTATCATTTAATATTTCGTGCAAAGGATCAAAGAAAGGAATCGTCATAGTCGTAGTAAAAAAAAACTTTAGAAAAACGAGTGTAAAAGCATTTTTTCATGTGAAAAAAGAAAACAAAAAAAAAAGAAAAATTTTTTCTAGATCATCATGGAATAATATCGTCGTTCGTCGCGTAAGTTAGTACCCCCTTTTTTTGTAAATAGGAACCATCATAACCTAATAAATCACCCGCAATTAGGCATGGAAGGTACCTAATTTAATTTTTGGTGATTTCATGGGAACCAAACCATGTAACATCGTGTCGTTGATGATTTTAAACCTTAAAATCATCATCATCATCATCATCATTATTATTATTATTATTATTATTATTATTGTCATTAGGTAAATTACACGTGGAACTCCGAAATGTATTTTTTTTTTTTTTTGTATTCATTTTCACGTCATGCGTCATTTTGTTTTGTTGGTCTTTATGTGTTTCCTTCATAAAAAAAATTTATTTTTGGTTTATTTATTAATTAATTAATTTATATCGATCGATAATATCGATTATATCGATTGTTTGTCGAGTAGTTTTATTATTCTTTAAAGCTTTTAAACGATTTGATATTTACGAAGATTTTGAAGAAGTAAAAAAAAAAAAAAAAATGAGGAAAATGCGAAATTTTCGTATTTGTGAAACGAGGTTGAGTTAAAAAATCAAAAATTGAAAAATTTACACAAAATGGCGTCGGATAACGGAACAATCGTTTTATTATTATTATTATTATTTATACACTCGTTCGAATATTTTGTCGTAGGCATGAACTTGAATTTTTTTTTTTTTTTTTTTTTAAACAATTTTAATGACAAAAAAATTCCAAATCTAAGGTTGTAAAGTAGTGACGTCACGTAAATGTTAATTTCGTTTTGCCGGATTCACAAATTAAAGAGAAAACAAAGAAAAACAAAAACAAAAAAAAAAAAAATCAAAAACCACGCAAATCCGGGAAAATTATTATTAATAATAATAATAATAAAATTCCGGTACACGAATATCTCGACAATAAAAAAAAAAAAAAAATTTGCGTAACAAAATTTTTAATGACCGTTTTATTGTTTGAATTTTTTATTATTTTTTCTTTTTACCCAAAACAAAATTAAAAAAAAAAAAAAAAACGTTATCATTATTATTATTATTATTATTATTATTATTAATTTTTTTAAAATCATCATTATCATCATTAGTAAAATAACTTTTTTTTTTTTTTTATTTTCAAAAGCGGATCGCCATTTTATTTTATTTATTTATTTATTGACCCGCGAGGCACATTTTTATTCGTACAAATAAAAATAAATCAAAAAATTTTTATCATCATCATCATCATCATCATTATTATTATCATCATCGTCCGGATTCGCCCACGCGAAATGATAATAATAATAGTTATTAACGATACTTATTAACAAATAACAATTATCGATTATTTCGTATTAATAGTTATCATTTATCAATTCACGTATACTTTCTAACCCGAAGGAAACAAAAAAAAAAAAAGTAGAAATTTTTTTTTTTAGTTTCGGGGCGGAGGAGGGAAGCGGAAGGCAGGCGGGGCGATTAATGGGTGGCAGAAGAGAGGGTGGGGTCGGGGGGAAGGTGGAAACGGAAGAAACGGCGAAAAGAAAAAAAATATATTTCGATTTTATTTTATTTTAATTAGTTTTTCCCCCCCTCCTCCTCTCGACATTTTTTTATTTACTCCGAATTCTCGTTTAGTATAATAATAATAATAATAATAATAATAATAATAATAATAATAATAATAATAATAATAATAATAATAATAATAATAATAATAATAATAATAAATGAACTTGATATTAAAAAAAAAAAAATAAAAGGTCAAAAGGTCATTATAAAAAATTAAAATTACACATCCGTGAGCTTTAATTAAAATATGCGAATAAAATAATTTTTTTTATTTTTATTTCTTTTACGATGGCAATTAAATAGTAATATTAATAATAATAATAATCATTATTAATATTTGTTTTATTAACATACGTAACGTAAAGAATTTTATTTATTTACGTAATTTATGTATTTGTTTTTTGTTGATTAATAACAAATTATTCTTATATTAATAAAAACGGAAGTTAAATTACGCGTTTTTTTAAATTTTCCTCCCCCCAAAATCCAATTTAACCGAAACGCGCGCGTAATTTTTTTCTTTTTTAAACTGCATTTAAATTTATTAATGATAATAATGATAACGTTAACGATGCGATGATGATGATAGTGATATTTATTTACCATATTGAAAATTTCGCAATTGCACGTGTTTGTGACGCGCGTTTTTTTTATTTATATTATTTAATTCTTATTATTATTATTATCATTTCAGGTTTTAAAAATGGTATTTATCGAAAGATAACATTGTGAATAAACGTAACGTTTTAAATATGAAAAAAAAAACTAAAAAATTTCAAATTTTATTTTTTTAAATTGTTCGATTAGTCCTTAACGAAATATTATTATTATTATTTTCATTCGTAATCATGATAATTCGTCTTAAATTTTGTCAAAGGTTTTTCAACATTTATTCCAGGTTTATACCTGCCGGTCCCTAAGGAATAAATGCTTGAATATCAGTAATGCTGCATGCATGACTTTTATAACCTAAACAGAATCACAACAAATCTTGTAAGTCTTCCTGAGATCATTTTATTCGATGGAAAGGAGTTAATTTCTAAACTGGGCTGCAATTAATATACGTCTGTTGAGTAATTAGAGTCAAGAATAGTGAAAAACACAAATCCAAGTTTTAGATACTCTCAGGTAGACAATAGAACAAGATTTGTTCAGGTTGTCTTTATCTGGTTCTCATTTTGTTCTATTAAAAATTATGAATCAGTCATCATTATTATCTTTAGGTGTGAATTTTTTAAGTATACCTAGTAAAAGAATATAATTTTTACTCAGAACTACTTCAATACTTAATTTCCCTAATATTTCCTCATTTAATAATTTCCCCTCATACATTCCAGCTTAAATGTATGCACACAGTATACAAATTACAATTTTGTACCTATTAAACTCAAGTAATCTTAAAGCAGTTGAATTTTTCTAACCTTAATTGAAATTAAAATAGAATTTTACACTAAAGATATGGCAAAACAAGTTATTATGAAACAAACTAACTTAAGAAAAGGGTTAAAATAATGTAAACAATCAGTAGATTCACACTTAAAAACATGAGTACAAAGATTTTACATCCACTACATACACTAAATACTGTACAATCAGTAGATTCACACTTAAAACAGAGAAGTACAAAGAGTTTACATCCACTTGATACAATAAATTAATTAATTACAAGTATTTGTATTATACCACCTCTATTTTTATATAGTGTGACAGGGGTATATAGCTCAACTACTAATAATCAGCTCAAGAGATGTACAATTTTCCTCTTTCATAATTTTTCCTCATGCATTTCAGCTTGAATGTATTCACAGCATACAAATTACAATTTTACAGCTATTAAACTTAAGTAATCTTAAAGCAGTTGATTAATTATAATTATTAAATGGAGTCTATTGTACCTTTTCATAATTCCTTACATTAAAATCAATTATTATACATGTTACCAATTCCCCCTGACTTTGATTCAGATTTATAGAGACTATTACACTATATCTGTTATAAACTATGTTGTAATGAGACAAACTAAATCAAGAGAAGGCCTAAAATAACCAACAATCAGTAAATTAACCCTACAAGGTTAGAGATTATATATATATATATATATATATATATATATATATAAAACCAATAATTCATAAATATTTATATTAAATTACTCCAAAGCATTGTTGTTTATGATGAGATGAAAAAGATATTTAGTCAAACTACTCATAATTAACCAAATAAATGTAAAATCAATTAAACTGTTTTTTGGGCATTTGGCTCCATTTCTTGGTTAACCTAACGTTTTTGCAAATGAAATTAAAGTCTTAAAAAAATGACTTACCCATAATAATCACATGTGCCAAGTCATCGTCTAAGGTTTTTCATTACCGACGCTTCCTTTTGTCACACCATTTATAAAATTAAACTTAAAATAATTATAATTATCACTAAATAATATAAAAAACTAATTAAATCACAATAAACTACACTAAATAACAAAACTTTTGATACATAACTTATAACTAAACTGTTAAATAAAACTATTAAAAATTAATTAAATAAATTGACATGATGTAATTGCATCATGTCAACCGTTGCACACTCGCGCCCTCTTTTCCTTAATTACAATCATCATTAATATTGCCGTGTGAATTTTTTGCCGCCGTTTCAAAAAATAATAAAATAATTTTTATCTATTGTCACGACGATTACGTCATCACGATAGTCTAAAATGGACATTTTTATACGTTCATTGTTACGATTTCTATTGGATTTTTTTTCTTGCTTATGAAAAAATAAATAAATTTATGTGCGTGCGGGTAAGTGCGTGTGAGTGCGTGCGTGTGAATGCGTGCACGTATATAAATATTATTATTTTTTTTGTTTCATTTCCTATAAATCACGAGAATAAAAAAAAAAAAAAAATATATATATATATATATATAAATATGTGTGTGTGTGTGTTGTGCGTATATAAAAAGAGTCAATTATGAAGTGATTTGTGTGCTTTGACTTCCAATAGACGTGAACATAGACAACCAAATATATAGTTCATATATTTAAAGGAATATAACAATAAACGACCTGTGACCCGATCTTGAACTCGGTACATAGAAGCATATGTTGAGACCACACACGGTACTTGCGCACATTCACACACACACACACACGTATACAAACAATGGTTTATAAGATTCCACCAACACCACCATCAACACCATGATCACCATCACTATCACCGCCACCGCGATCACCACCACCACCACCGCTACCACCTTCATCATCATCATCATCACGAATTATATAATAAAAAGGTAATTTATCGATATTACAATCGTATTACGAACGTGCTTTTATAAACCATATCGATTTTTGTTGTTGTTGTTGTTTGTTGCGGTTGTTATTGTTCATTTAATAATATAATTCATTCGTTTGTTCATTTCCCCCCTCCCCCCTCCCCCCGGATAATATTTTAACCGTTAAAAAATTTTATTTTTTCACGACACTAAACACAATCATAATTATTAATTACAACTTTAATTTTACTTTACTTTAAAAAAACAAAAATTTTCGTGGCACTAACCGTGTTTGTTTTTTAGCAAAATCATTATTATTATTATTATTTTTACATGAAGCGACGATTACAACGCGTTTCTTATCGAAACCTTCACTATGCAAACTACAATTTACATTAAAAATTACGCATTTACATGCGTGCGTGCGTACGTATTTTGTGACGTTAAAAAAAAAACGCCGCACGTTTAATAATAATAATAATATAGCGTGAAATAAATAATTTTATAATAATTAAATAATCACGAATAAATAATATCGATCGCCATTTTTTTTATGCGCATAAATATTTTTCGATATTTATATATGAAAAAAAATACATATTCGCATGCGTAATAATAATAATAATGATACAACTATTAGTCGGAACTTTAATGGATCAAAAGAATGGACAACAACAACAACCACAACAACAACAACACAGACTTCTTTTTTTTTTTCACTTCACCGTTTTAAATTTAGATTAAAGATGAAAAAAAAAAAAGTAATATTATATCTAATCTCTTATGGAAGATAATCTCGATTTAAAAATCACGTTTTAAATAATTTTTTTTTTTTTCGGGGTAATAGTTTTAAAAAAAAACTAAATTAGATTTTAACCCGAAGGTGTTTTATTATTATTATTATCATACGACGATAAATATTCGTTACCGTAATTAATTTTTTAAATTTACACAAGATGAATTGAATTGTGTTTGTTGCGCATGAAATTCATATCGTACGTACATCCAATGATCGGTTGTCGTTGTTGTTGTTATTATTATTATTAATAACAGAAAAAATGGTCTGATATTTGGACACAAACCCATCAACATGAGGGGAGAATAAACCGTCGAGAGAGTTTTTTATTTAACCTTGATGGTCTGCACGCAGTGACCCAAAGGTCTTTCAATATTTCACACCCAATTTTATTAAAAAAAAAAATAATTAGTTAGGTCGATGTAAGAAAAGTTAACAAGTCGAAACCAGGTTTTCCAAAGATCTTCTTTTTCTTCTTCCAAGGTTCACACAAAACCAATCGTAACACATAAAATAACCTGAATGATAAATTACTCGAGGATTTTAATGGCCTCGAGGAAGGGAGGATTTGTGCAGACATTTCCGCTCGCGAGCGCCTCCGTGTGTGTGCGTGTGCGTGTGCGTGTGTGAACTTATTATTATTATTATTATTTGTTGTTTTTTTTTTTTTTTTTTAATTCCTGTGAATTCTCACGACAGCAGACGACAAAATTTAAATTGCTATTATTTTTTTTATTTTATTTACAACGATTAAACGGGGTAAATTTGAAAATCAAGAAAAAAAATTTTTTGAATCGTTGAAGAATAATAATAATAATAATTTTTTGTGAATTTACGGTCCTGATTTTGTTTTTGTTTTTCTTGGTTTCGAATTAAAAATAACCGAAATTGATAAAAAATGTTAACTGATAACAATTATAGACTATAACGGTAGTATTAAAACTACTTTTCGTGTTTGTTTTTGTTTTTTTTTTTTTCAATCTTTTTCTTTTTTCTTTTTATCTATCATGAATAAAAGATATTAATTTACTTTTTTTTTATCTTTTGTTTTTGTTTTAAATTCGTTTAATAATAATAATAATAATAAAACATCGAAATGTTTTTAAAATTCCGCTATAATTAAATTATTATGCTCACGCGGTCATTTATTTTGAAAGATGGAAATGTTTTTCTTTTTTATTTAATTAATAATAGATTACAAAAAGTTTTTTTTTTTTTTTTAACAAACGTGCAAACAACCGGTTTATTGAACGACAAACAAAAGTTTGTTTGTTATACTTCCTCCTCCTCCTCCCCTTCCCCGAAACAAACCAAAGAAAAAAATTTTTTTTCTTTTTTTTTAGCAATGATGCTAGTTTTGTAATTAATATTATAATTACGATAGAGATAAAGAGGGGAATAAAGAGAGAAAGAGAGAGAGAGAGAAGAAAAAAATAATTAATAAAATAATAATAATAATAGGCAAACATTAATCAAAAAATTTATATAATCTAATGAAATTAAAAAATAAAATAAAATAAAAATCAAAGAAGGCCTTAAAAGGCTCGAAAAAGGCCCCCCTTTTCATCCTCACGTTTGTTATAATATTGGGGGGGGGCTTTAACTTTTCTTTTTATATTCGAAAAAAAAATTGTTTTTTATTAGATATCGAAGATAATCGGGTCGGGTTCAAAAAAAAATATTTATAAGATTTGTATTGCACTCTAGAGAAATATACACGTCACTCATATATAAGAAAATCGCTTTAAGGATCAATATAATGAAGTGTCAGTAGAATTAATAATTATTAAAGGGAATGATGGTAAAGAAAGAAAGAAATAAAGAAAACTTTTCGATGTTTTGTAATATTGAAACATTGAACCGAAATCACCATCACCACCGCCGCCACCACCACAAACAGTCATTAAAAATCAATAAAATAATGTAATAGAGTAATAAAATAAAATAATTTTAATTATTTTATTTTATTACTCTATGATTTTTAAATTTTTTTTTAATGATTGATTGATTATTACGCGCGAATTTAAATCGATACTTATAATTAAATTATAAAAAAAGAAAAAAAAATTTTTTTTTTGTGAAGTTTGTGACCCCTTGTCGTATTTTTTTTTAAATTTTGGCGCCATTTTTTTTTTTAAATTTTAGTCATAGAGTAAAATTTATTGTAATGAACTTAAATTTTATTGAATTTTTTTTTAATCATCGTAATTAATTCTTCCGTTAATGATGCGATGGAAGATGCGTATCGAAAAATTTTAAGGACCTTACCTAAAAAAAAAATAAATAAATAAATAAACTTTGATTAATGTTCGAATATTAATAGTTGACAAATTAAAAAAATAAATAAATAAAAACTTAATTAATATTTTTTTTTTTCAAAATAACGCCACGTTAAATAATCGCGTGTGTATCACGTAATTTTTTTTTTTTTTAATATTTAATAATTTGACCCGAAAAAAAAATTTATTAATTATTTATTAATTCAAAATAAATAAATAAAATTATTTACGACACGAGGACGCGACATTTTCTCCGATTAATTACAAGTCCGCCATTTTTATTATTAATTAATATTATTAAGATAATTTTTTTCAGTTTTTCTTTAACTTTTTATAATTATTTAAGTAAAAACAATAATTTTTCATTGTTAATGCGTAGTTTCATCTCTTTCTCTCTCCCGTTTTGCAGAGAGAGAGAGAGAAAGAGAGAGGTCATATTACGTAATAATAGGGAGCCGCAAAATCATCATCATCATCATCAAATATGTCAAAGATTGAAAAAAAAAAAAAAAAAATTTACGATCGACCCATTTATTGATTGCCGTTTGTTGTTTGTTTGTTAACGTCAACGAAAAGTATACAAAATGCTATACTTTTTGAAACAATCATCAGCATCATCATTAAAAATTCGTTTTATTTTTTTTCCTTTCTTCCGCCATTTTGTTTTGTTTTTCTTTCTTCCTAAACTTTATCTATCTACCCGTTTATCGCATTCGAGTTCATTCACCCTTTTGATTATTTATTTATTTATTTCTTTATTTATTATAAAAAAATAAAACAAATCGTGCAAAATTGTCACGAATGTGATTTTTATTTTTATCTTAAAAAAAAAAAATAAATGATGACGTAGGATAATTTCAAGATGGCGAATATATATAGATCTAATAAAAACAATTAATAAAGTTTTAAATAAAAAAAAAAAAAATGTCGCCGCAGGAATTATTTCATTTTATTTAAAAAAATTTATTTATTCTTTTGTTTTTTTTTTTTTTTCATCCTTCGAGCTTAATCCATTTTTTTTTTTTTTTGTATTCTGCCACGATCGTGAGTTTTGACGTGGTATTAATTCTCATCGAATAATCTTAATTTCCGAAAAGGCAAAAAAGAACCAAAAGGAAAATAATAATAATAATTCTGACGATTTTTACCGCATCGTTGTAACAAAAAACAAAAAGAAAAATTTATTTTTTGTCTATTTACACGAAAACGTGTAAGAAATTTAATAATTATTACAATTATTTACTTATTGCAATATTTTTTATCACCGAAAAAAAAAAACAAAAAAGGGCATTTAATTATTATTATTTCAATTCTATTGTTATGACCCTTCCTTCCCCCTCCTCTCCCCCCATTTACATTACATCGTCGTTATTATTATTATTTGAAAATTTCAAATTATCATTATTATTATTATTATTATTATTATTGAATAATACAAAAAAAAAGAAAAGTTCTTTGTGTGTGTAATTGCCCTCAGGTTTTAAAAATAGTAATTAACGTTATAATAATAAGACGAAATAATTCTTATGCGAGCACAAAACGTACGCGCACACGCACACGCAC
>NW_002987820.1:242911-243874 GCF_000006295.1 Pediculus humanus corporis
TTAAAAAAAATATATATATATTTTATATATATACGTGAAAAAGTTAAAATTTATGATTGCGTCATTACAAAAAAAAAAAAAAGTAAATTATATTTTAAATTTATATATATATATAAGAGTAACAAAAAGAAATAATAATGATAATAATAGGAAAACAAGGTCAAATGTTGGCTCATGTAATTTTTAAAAAAAAAATATATATATAACATCACTCGCGGTTTTTTTTTTTTTTGACATTTCATTTTACTTCTTTCTAATTTTCGTTATAAACAAAAACAAAAACAAAGTAAGAGCATAATAAGAGATAGAGAGAGAGAGAGAGAGAGAGAGAGAGAGAGAGAGAGAGAAAGAGAGAAAGAAAATGAAAAAAAGAGAAAAAGAAAACCAGAGACAGAAAGAAAAACAGAGGGATAGAGTAAGAGATAGAGATAGAGAAAGAGAAAGAGAAAGAGATAAGAGTAAGAATTGTTCCATAAAAATTCTATTGACACGACTTTATATTTTAAAACGATAAAGTTTTTTTCCTTTTTTTTTAGTTTTTTACAATCAAAAATAAAAAAATTTCGCGGGTGTGCGTGTGCGTGTGAGTGCGTAAGTTCTGCTACTGTCGATGAAAGAAAAAAAATCAATTTTTATTTATTTATTTAAAATATTAAAATTCCAACACTGGTAAAATTTTTTTTTTTTCTATTTATGGTAAACGCAATAAAAGGTGAATAATTACAATAATAAGAGATGAGGGCGCGGGAGTGCAATGGTTGACATGATGCAATTACGTCATGTCAATTTATTTAATTAATTTTTAATAGTTTTATTTAACAGTTTGGTTATAAGTTATGTATCAAAAGTTTTGTTATTTAGTGTAGTTTATTGTGATGTAATTAGTTTTTTATATTATTTAGTGATAATTATAATTATTTTAAGTTTAATTTTATAAATGGTGGACAAAAGGAAGCGTCGGTA
>NW_002987820.1:244571-245420 GCF_000006295.1 Pediculus humanus corporis
AAGAAGATAAAGACAAAACCAAAAAGCAAATCTTGTTGTTCTGTTGTCAACCTTAGTCAGCAATGCAAGGTTGTGAATCTCACTTCTCCTGTTCCTGGCTACTCCACAGATGTAAGTCACTGGAGCCCAGTACAGGAGATAACTCTTTTCCATCGAATAAGATGGTCTCAGAAAGACTGACAAGATTTGTTGTGGTGCTGTTTAGGTTATAAAAGTCATGTATGCAGCATCACTGATATTCAAGCATTTATTCCTTAGGGATTGGCGGGTAGAAACCTGGAATAAATGTTGAAAAACAATCCAACAAACATTAAGACGAATTGTCGTGATGCTGAGTGAAAATAATAATAATAATAATAATAACAATAATAGAACGATTATGGATTGTATATGAGATATTACAAAGTTTCATTTAACTTATTTTATTTTTCTTCTCTCTCTCTCTCTCGATAATTTATTGTAATTTACAAATTTAGTGGCAAAATCACAAACGCACGCACACACACACACACAAATCAAATAAAGTGACAAAAAATCACACAAAAGATTGAGAAAAATAAAAAAAAAATTTAAAGATTCACTCACGCGTGTGTGTGTGTGTGTGAAATACACAAAAGAAAAAATTGTTAATATAAAAATAAACGTTAAGTATATTATTTACGATTTTAAAAGTATCCACGCACTCACGCACGCACACGCACACTCACGTCATCATCATTCATAATTTCTTTTGCGAAAAAAAAAAAAAAACGTTTAAAATATTTCAAAAAAAAAAGAGAAAATTATTTGCAAGATTTACGTAATAAAAACCGTTAAAAAATTTAACTGTCGCCATTACGAAAAAAAAAT
>NW_002987820.1:246147-252187 GCF_000006295.1 Pediculus humanus corporis
AATTTTTTTTTTTATTTCTTCAATAATTATCGAAATCAAATAATTAATAATAATAATAATTATAAATAAACGAGTTTTTATTTTTATTTAAAAGACGAAACGAGCCTAAAAACTTTTTACGTCATAGACATCAACCTAAATAAAAAGACGTGATTTGGAGCAAAACTTTTTTTTTTTTTTTTTTTTTTATACGTATTTAAAATATTTCGGTACCTTTTTCGGTTTTTTTTTTCCCTTGGGTCCTTTGACCCTGAACTTGGCAACAATCTAAAACCTGAAAAAATAACATCAAAAAACGAACGAACGAACGAAGGCAGACAAGTTAAAAACAGTTCAAATTTAAATCAAATTTTTTCAGGTAGGAAAGAGAGAAAACAAACAAATACACCTGATGCGACCGCGGGAGTTTTTTTTTTTTTTTTTCAAATCAAAATTAAATACTCTCTTACGTTATTTAAAACGTTATGTTACATTGACATTTATTTATGAATCCGTAGAGGAAAAAGAAAGAAAAAGAAAAAAAAAAAAGGAAAAACGCAAATTCTTTTACACGGGGGGTGTCAGAGAAAAAATAATAATAATAATGACAGATAAAAAGAAAAGGCCCCCTTTTTTCCAGCCTTTTTTTTATTTTATTTTATGGGTCAAAAAATGACATTTTAACATGCCCAATTTGATTCCAGTGAATAACTTCCATTAAGGATGAAAAAAAAAAATCCGAAATTCTCAACCGTGGAATATAATCAAAAAAAATTTTTTTTTTTCATCTTTCTCTCTCTCACACACACATTATTATCATTATTATTTTTTTAAATCGTCTGCTACGATGTTGTGTAATCGATAACATTGTGTCTGGTAAAGAATTCTTTTTACACTTTTTAAATAATAATTTTTTTTTTTTTTATACTGCCACTACAATAATAATTTTGTGATTAATGATCGAACCTTTTTTTTTTCTTTTTTTTCTATCGATATCATCTTCACTCGAATGATTTCAATCGATATGTTTACTTCCCACATATCTCATTTTCCCGCCATTTTTTTTTTAAATTTAAATTTAAATGACGTAAACTTTCTAAAAAAAAAAAAAATCAGACTCGTCGTCGTTGTTGTTGTGAAAGTTTTCGTAACGTTCGCATCATTTATTTATTTATTTATTATTATAATTTATTAAAGAAAAAGATAATTAGATAAAATTATTAGTAGTAATAATGATGATGATGATGATGATGATGATGAAGTGGTAGCCGTATATACTAAAGTTTATCTAAAAATAATTATCTGTACACGAAATCATCATGTTAGGAAATGGTTAATAAAATACAATTTTGAAATTTAATCAAGATCGATTTGAATTTTTTTTTTGTCCATGGAAGGTTCGATGAATGATGATACGACAAAAAAAAAAAATGATTCGTCTTCTGCTATCGTTTATTTTTTTTTTTTAAATCACCGCCGTTTGTAAAAAAAAAAAAATTATTTGAGAAAATAACTAAAAAAAAATACAATAATTTTTTTTCGCTGTTGCTACTGCTGTGTTTTTTCCCTTGTAACGATTGTTTGTTTTGTTTGTTATGCATTGGAAAACAAACAAACAAAACGTGATATTAACAAAAACAACAATCGTAACGTCGGTTATTAATCATTTTCGTTTTTTTTTTTTACAAAACTTTCAAAGGTTCGGACGTAACTTTAACAAATTTAAACGTGTAATATATACATAATTTTTGAATGATTGTTTCGTTTGTTGTTGTTGTTGTTGTTTGTTGTGCAAAATGGAGAATAATGAGAAGAAGAAGGAGAAAGGAAAAAAAATCAATCAGTAAAAATGTACAACTGTATCATAGAAGTCGAGTAAAAAAAAGAATATTTGATTAATTGAAGACGGTATGAATGTAAAACGAAATAACAAACCAATCAATCAAAATTATTATTATCATTATTATTATTATTATTATTATTATTAATTTCTATGAATTAATTTCTTTTTTTTTTCTTCTCGGCCCGGTTGTTTCACGGATTCGGTTGGTTGTTTGTTTGCTGAACCTTAAAACCAGGTATAGGATTGTATATAGTATGAATTGTAGGCAAATATATTCAATATACGGTCGGCATCTTTTTATGTGTCAGCTCGTATATTTAATGGATTTTTATTATTTTTAATAATAATTAATTTCTTATAAGCCACCGCGCGTTGTTTGTTTTTTTTAACGTATAATTATTATTATTATTATTATTACTCGGTTAATTGATTTTTTTTTTTTTTACTTCTGCTAATATTATTTTTTATTTTAATTATTATTATTATTAATATTTTTTCTCTTTTATACACGAACGTCGTCTTGTGTGTGTTCTTGTTGGAGTTTTAATTTTTTTCAATGTTTTCCAAGAATTTTTCTTTAGATTTCCCCGTGTGCGGTTTTTGCTGCTGCCACGTTCATCGTAAATGTTTCAATTATTATCCTCCGTTTCCGTTTTTTTTAAAAATATTATGCATTTATTTCCGGTTTCGCAGATATTTTAATAAATTTTTCCTGTTGTTCGGATGTTGATGATGTTGTTTGGTTTGTAGGTTGGCAGGTTTTTATTACGTTTCCGGTTCTTTTATTACCGTTTGTATAAATTTTTTTTTTCTTAACGTAAATCTACACAGGTTCGTATTTCGCATCGTGATCATCATTATTATTATTATTATTATTATTATTATTATTATTATTATTATTATTATTATTATTATTATTACGTTCATTCCGTGACTTGACGACCATTGATAACGATTAAAAATCAATATACATATTTTTTTTTACAATTTTTTATATACCTTAAAATTTTTTTCGGTCGTTTAAAATTTTAACAAAACAACCAAATAAAAAAAAAAAAAACAGGAAAAGTCGCAAATGTTTAACCGTAGCAAATCAAACGGATTGAGATGTAAAAAAAAATTGAATTCAGTCATTTTTTTTTCTTCTTCGACTAATTGTTCAAATAAATAAGGATGAAAAATTCTTAACGCGAAACCTTTTTTATGTTTGTTTTTAACAACAACAACATCCAACCTTATTCTAGAATCTTTTATACTAATAGAAAGAGAAAGAGAAAGAGAGAGAGAAGAAGAACAAAAAGAAAAAAACATTAAAAATCATATAAAAGAAAATTGTTACGTATGAATTTGACTCGTGACGTTTTAATTTAAACCAAATATAACACACAAAACCTGTAATTGGATTAAATATTTTTTTTTATTTTTTATTTTCGTCGACTCCCGTGTAAATAACGACATTTTATATATCAATATATTATTATTATTATTATTATTATTATTATTATTATATACATATGATATAATAGGATTATTGTAAAGGTAAAAAAAAAAAAAAAAAGAGGAAGAACTAAAGAGAAAAAAAAAAAATTTTTAGTCGCAGATGGCGATAAACGTGTTACGTTTACCATATTCTTAACATTGAATTATGTTCTTCGGTTGAATTATTATTTAAACATATTGTTAAGCCTTGTCTTCGCCCCAACTATAGAATCTTAATCTTTTTTTCCTTTTTTTCTTTTCTCTTTTTTCTTTTTTTTTGGTTAGACAAACAATACGAATTTATTTTTTTATTTTATTAATAATAATATTTAAATGGGAAAAAAAATAACAAAATAAAAAAATCCTTTGCGTGTTTTGTTTTTTTTGGTTGTTGTCGCAAACTTTCACTATCGTTTCTGTTTTTTTTTTTTTTTTTTTTTTTTTTGACGAAGAGTCGGTTCGTAACGCTTGACCGTTTGTTGTGGTTGTTGTTTGATTTTAATTTGAAAAAATTTGTGATTGTCTGCTAAATAAATAAATAAATTTTTATATAAAAGAAAAAATGAAATCGCACATCCTGTAATAACAACCCACACACATGCACACACACGCACGCACGCGTTTAATTTAACTTATTATCACCTTTTTTTTAAAAATTTCATTCATTCATTCATTCATTCTTTTGATTTTTTTTTTTTTAAACAAGTAAAATCCTTGTTTTGTATCGATTCCGGGTCATCAACGGTCAATATCGATCGATATTGATCAAAATAAATAAAATAAACAACAACGAACGAATGATAAAAAAAAAAAGAAAAAGAAAAAGAAAAAGAAAAAATTTAACACCGCGTTGTTCGTGTTTGCATTTTGCTTTTTTTAAACATTTCACCAAATATTAAAAATTATCATTATTATTATTATTATTATTATCATCACTAAGAATTATTTTTTAAAGTAACGAATAAAAATAAAAATAAAAATGTTTAAATTAAAAAAATGTGTGATAAACAATATGATAAGGTAAAATAAAATAAATAAAAGGTCGAATTATATCGCTCGCTAAGGTGAAATATAATAATAATAATAATTTAAATAAAAGTAAATAATTAAAAAAAAAAAACGATGACGATAATAATAATAAAAACAAGATATTTAAAATGTATAAATATATTTTATTTAAACAAAAAAATTTCCTCGAGGGATTAATAATAATAATAATAATTATAAAATATACGAAGAAAGTCGAGGTCGGTTTGTACGTAAAAAAAAACATAATAATAATTATCATTATTATTATTATCATTGTTATTAATTAAAATGTTATCGATAAATTATTTAAAAATTTTTAAAAAAAATTGTTATTATAAAATACGGCACTGAAATTAATAAAATTTTATGGAAGAGAAAGGAAGAAGATGAGATTGGAATTTAAATAAAAGATTTGATTTGAATTTCGCGCCATTTTTTTCATTTAAATAAATTAAAATTTGAACGAATATCAAAGGTTACGGCACTGCAAACCGGTAAAAACGAAAAAAAATTAAAAAAAAAAAAAACTTTTAAGATTTTTTTTTGTAACTGGATCTCTTGGAAAAGAAAATTACGCCACGTTTTAGTTTTTATCAATTGATAACAATTGAAACAAAAGGAGAGAAAAAAAAGCGTAAAAGAAGAAGCAGAAGAATTTTAATGTACTAAGAAAAAGAAATGATGATAATGATAATACAAAAAAAACCAACGCCTTGAGAAAAAAAAAAAAAAAACGGGAAAATTTTTGTTTTTTTTTTTTTTTTTTTTAAATCTTTAAATTTATTTGACTTTAAACCTGAATTTATAACGCGAACCTGACTAGAAATTTTTTGAATTCGAATGAATTGTTTTCGTTTATTTGAAATAAAGCAAAAAAAAAAAAAAAAAAATTTTTTGAACGAAAGCAAAAAAAAAAAAAACCCGAAACGTTTTTTTATTTCTTTTTTCAAAGGCTTCACTAATCGGCTTTACGGTAGCCGAAAAAAAAAAAAATGTCGCGATTAACTCCGAATTAATTATCCGTGTAAGGAAAAAAAAAAAATTTACTTTCGTTTAACCGGATATCCGGAATCGCGATCCGAAAAAAAAAAACAAAACAGAACGAATCGTTTCCTTTAATTATTTAAGGTTCGATTTAAGGTTGAATTGACGACGCTTATTTTCACGATTATTCTCTTCTCTCTTTCTCTCTCTCTCTCTCTTCCCTTTCTTCCTCTCTCCTACCACTACCCCTACTCCCTCTATCTCTAGCGTTTAATATAGTTTGTCGTAACGTTAAGAAAAAAAAAAAAAGAAGAAGAATCACGACGATGATGTCGTCATTTCAACTTTGGTAAGATGACCATAAAAACGAAAAAATCAAAACCGGGTCATCATCATCATCATCATCATCATCATCATTTTAATATAATCGTTTTTTTTTTTTTTTTTTTTTTTTTTCACGGGTGACGTTACACAATTTGCAAATTAAATTTTTTATAAAACTATTTTGCAAAAAAATGATAATAATAATAATTTGTACACATTGACCAACAAAATCGTATTCGAGACTAAGAAGAAATGGAAGAAGAAGAAGAAGAAAAAGAAAAAATTAGATTAAAATTAAGCCTTGAAGACATTTTTTTTTTTTTTTTTTTTTTGGGATGCTGTAAAATTGGGAAATGTAACATTCATCATGAGATAGCATCAACGTAATTACCATCATCGTCT
>NW_002987820.1:253074-265136 GCF_000006295.1 Pediculus humanus corporis
TTTGTTTGTTTGTTTGGGTATGCGACAAACTTTTTATTAACTTCCCGGGTCAATTTAACGAATTGAAACGATTTACTTACCCAATGCACTTGTGCTTATTATTACTATTATTATTATTATTATTTAACGGCGGAATCGGAAACGGTAGAAAAAAAATAATTTTTTTTTTTTTTTTGATTCTTTTCAAAAATTTTTCTTTTTTTTTAGTCGATTATCGAACGACAACAATTAAAAAGTTTGTTTGTTTGTTCTGTTTTTTTTTTGTTTTGTTTGTTTGTTCGTTTGTTGTTTGCTGCTGATTTAACGAGAAAAAAAAACCGAATCGAATAAGAAAAAACGACGTGACTTTTTTGTTTTTGTTTTTGCAACAAAAATCCCTCGCGTTTAAAACCTTCCGGGATTTTATAGGAAACAAACAAACAAACAAACAATCGGTAGGAATATTAAAACAACAACCGGTCAAATTATTACACGCACACACACGTGATTATAAAAAAAAAAAAAAAAAATTTAAAGACTCGCGGCATAAACATAAAAACCACTAAAAATCTAAAAAACTTTTACTTATTTATTAATCATCAAATTATTATTATCATCATCATCATCATCATCTCATCAAATAATAACGGCGTTAAAAATAATAATAATAATAATAATAATAATAATAATAATAATGATAATTTTGACGGCGCTACGAAAAAAAAAAAAAAAAAACAAACGAAAAACAACGTTTAATAACCATCAATTAATTATTCGGCAAAAGTTATTATTATTATTAAAAAAGATAACCGGTAGGTACACCGTTAAGAAACCCTAAACTTCCGGTTATGAATAAATAATTTTAAAAAAAACTATCCCTCTACCATTGATACCAATTTAAAAAAAAAAAAAAAAAAAAAGATAAACAAATAATGATAATAATAATAAAGTGAAGAATATGAAGTTGTAAAAGTAAGCAAGCGAACCACCACGAAACGTTTTGACATACCACATGAAACACTTTTAACAACAACAACAACAACAACAACAACAACAACAACAACAACAACAACAACAACAATAATAATAATAATAATAATAATAATAATAATAATAATAATAATAATAATAATAATAATAATAATAATAATAATAATAATAATAATAATAATAATAATAAATTTTATTCAATGAAGTCAGAGAAAAAAGAGAAAGAAAAAAAAGTTTTTTAATATTCATTTTTAGTTTTTTTTTATATAAAAGGTTGATTTATAACCGGATTTACCTGAGATTTCACGACACGACGTTCCAGTGCTTTACCCCGATTAAGAGAGAGAGAGATAGAGAGATGGAATATTTTAATGGTTTAGGGGTAAATAGATTTACTTCCGCAAGTCATTTTTTATTATAAAAATAAAAGGTAGAAGCGTGCATGTCAAAAGTGGCAGGTTTAACCCAAAAAAAAAAAAAAATCAATTTTTTTTTTTAACTTTGAAATTCTTCTTGGGAATGATTTGGTGGTTGTATAAAAAGAGAGAGAGAGAGAGAGAGAGAGAGGAATGAAAGAAGAGAAAAGAAAAAAAAATCGTTTTGTGATCACTTAATAAAAAAATAAATAATGCTTATTATACGTTGTTTTCATCTACGAAATCGAATTCGAACAAAAAACTAAAAGTGGTAAAATATAAATTTTGCTGGAATTTTCCAGCTGGAACATTCTCCAGGTTTTTTTTTTTTTTAAATCGATAATGAATATCTTCGGCGTGGGCCATCTAACGATTTCCTTCTACGGTTTCTTATTTTAAATTTATTTTTAACGATTTTCTAAAACGTGATTGGGGTGTCCCTTACCCCGACCTTACGATGACCGATTTCCGTTTTCTCTTCACTCATTCAAATCTCCCGTAATTTCGATCTTTATTTCCGCTCGTACGAATGCTTGGAACGATATCCGGTTTTATGTCAACTGCCGTGACATAAACTCGAAATGTCATCCTAACATTCTTCGGCCGATCGCAACGAACGTAAGATTTTTTATTACGCGTCGTCACGTTAAATGCACATTTAATTTTTATCGATATCGAATAACCGGAAATGAAACGATCGATATTTTCCGCGAATTAAATTCGATTTTTAAAAAATTAATTTTTGGAAATAAAACAAACGTTTCGTTTAAGCTTTTTTTATCCTACACGCAGCCACGACGTACCTTTTCGTTTTAATTATTATTATTATTAGTAAGGGATTCGAATAAAAATAAATAATAATAATAATGATGATAATAATATTAATAGCAAATATTTAAAAAATTTTTTTTAAAAATTATATATACGTTTGAGCACGGAAAAAAAACCCGTTTGAATTTCGTTAATTTCTTTTGCAAGTTTACGCGTGTATGTGTGCGCGTGTGCGTGCGCGTGTATATGCGGATAGTATTGTAAAAGAAAAAAAAAAGTCATTAAAAATTTGGTGGGAAATTTAAAAGAATAATAATAATAATAACCAGATTGAGTTGAAAACGCTGACAGATGAAATCGCGATTAACCTGTTAAAAAAAAAAAAAAATTTTTTTGCTATCCCAATGAAAAATCTAAATTAACAAAAAAAAAAAAAAAAACAATTTTTTTAGGCGCGCCAATTCAATGAATAACCAAAATGGTTTTGTTTTGGAGATAATAAAAGAAAAGTTATAAAAAAAAAAAAAATTTTTTTTTTTTTTAATATCTGATTGTGTCAGATCATCGTTATTACACACACACACACACACACACACACACACATTCACTCTTCTCTCTTAATTTTTTTTTTCTTTAAAAGTTCACCACTCTTTCTCTCTCTCTCTCTCTCTCTCTCTCTCTCTCTCTCTCTCATTCCCTATTGTTTAACTAAGTCGATAAAGAACTCATTGTACCTGAAATCATTATTATTATTCGGTTTGAGTTGTATAAGAATCCATTTCCATCCATTCACATTCAAATACAAACAAAGAATAAATAAAAAAAAAAAAGAAAGAAAAAACGGATATGCTGATTCTGGCACTGAATTTTTTTTTTTTTAAAAGATACACCCATAATTTTTTTTTCCCACCGAAAGTTTTTTTTTTTTTTTAAAAACAATAAATTTTTTTATCAGCGTTTTAAAATTTAGGGCGTTAAATAAAAAAAAAATTTTTTTTTAAATGAAAACCCGGAGGAAAAAAAAAAACGGATAAAGATGTGAAAATAATAAAAAAAAAAAAAAAGAAAAAAAAAATGTTGAAAAATTTTCTTCCGTAAGGCAAATATGCATTACTGTCGTCTGGACCAAAAAAAAAAAAAAAAGATGCTGTAGGAAAAAATGAGATCATTCACATCTTGCATAATTACATACGCGTCAGGTATGTTTTTTTTTTAAATAATAATCTTACGGCAGTTATAAATACTTGTTTGTCTGGACAATTCAGGTTTCGGAAACTGACATTCTTGTTTTACTCATCTTTATAACGGGAATTCGACGACTTTTAAAACACAGTGAGAGAGAAAAAGAAAGAGAGAGAGACAAAAAATTCATTCGTAATAATAATACGTGAATGAGAAAGAGAGAAAGAGAGAGAGATGTTTTTTTTTTTTTTAATGATCGAATATTAACTTTCTCGCTCTGTCTGCATAATAATTATTATCATCTTATTCGTTATTATTATTATTATTATTATTATTATTATTAATGTTTTTATATATACTTCTTATTAATTAATTAGTTTAAACATTATTATTATTATTAAACAGGATTTTTTAAAATTATATTTAAGGCGAATTTTTTTTTTTCGTAAAAAAAAAAAAAAAGGAATGCGAGAATTTTTACAAAGTGAAAGTTTAAAAAAAAAAAAATGGTTTTGTGACATTTAAAAATAATAATAATAATAAATTTACGATGATTTATTATAAAGTTCGTTGTAATCGTTTTTTTTTTTTTGTGACGTCACATTTAAAAAGTTTTTTTTTTATTTTTATCTGGTTTAAATTTAAAAATGAGGAAATCATTTTGAATAAAATGAAAACAAAATTGTAATAATAATATTTTTTTACGCGTATTCATCACGAGAAAGTGAAAAATATCTTACGGATTTACGATGTTTCTCATGCAAAAGTAACCAACTCTCTGTGTACGTACAGCATCCGTACCATTCGAGATGATTTCGAGATGAAATTTTATTTTTATTTTCCGAATTCAAAATTTCCTACGTGTTAAATAACAACAACCTGCGCAAGTGAAAGATGGGAAACCTTGAAAAATCTACGTTGCGAGAAAAAAAATTTTCTTTTAAAATTTAAAATTCACACCGTTCGAACAACGTTAAACTCAAATTGAAAAATTAATAAAAAAAAAGTTCATTTGTCGTGAATATGAAAGAGCAACGCAGGTAAAATAAAGTCGAATAAAAATGATGCTTGCAACGCTTTTCAAACGCGTGACAAAGTCATCTTACGATAATTTGATTAAATTGTAAGAGGTACGAAGGTTTGGCAAATCCCCACCATGAAAAAAATATTATAAATTTACTTCACACGTAAGCTAAACGTGGGCAAAAATTTTTTTCTTAAAAAAAAAAAAAAAAGAACCTGATTCCATTTACCGTAGTGACCTTTATGCACATCCCTAATTATTTGATACTGAAAATCGGAGATGTGGTAGTGTGCGCTATGACTAGCTCAGGTGTAGGCAATATTTTCATGCAATCCAGGTGCGTAGTAAGGCGTGGTTAATAGTAAAAAAAAAAAAAAAACATCGCGATTCAGTCGTCGTCGTCGTCGTCGTCGACGTTATTATTATTATCATTATTATCACGATCATTATTTTTATTTTTTTTTTTTTAAATAAATAAATCCCGAATTTATTAATTTCAAAGGTGAAAAAAATTTTTCATCGCGCGAGTTTCTTTTTTTTTTTTTTTTGGTTTCGTTTTACTTCCCGTCAACCAGACAACAGTTTACAACCGGAAATGTAATAACAATAATAATAATAATATATTGTGATTCATTATGTTATCGTGATAAAAGAAACCAAACGGATTTATTATTGTTATTATTACTTATTAATAGTAATAATAATAATAAAAATAAATAAAAACTCGAACATTGTTTTTTAAAAACTTTTTATTATCATTATTATTATTAATATTGTTTGTTAATTTTGGGAAAATGCGGGGATGTTATTGCTATTAGTATTATTATTATATTTAGTTTAAGTAGTGCCGAAAACTAGTCAAAAAAAAAAAAAAAAAAAAAAAAAAAACGAAACAAATTTTTTGTTTTTTTTTTTTTTTTTATAAGTGAAATTCAAATCAAGGTAAGATTTCAATATTTATTTACATAATTTATTTTTATTGATTATTTATTGATTTATTAATTTTTGATCGTTTGAATTTTTACAAAAGCGTTTCGATGAATATTTTTCCGAATTTACAAAAAAATTTTCCATAAATTTTCGCGTTTTTACCAGTTAAAAAAAAAAAAAAATTTAGTTATGGATCATCGTGGAATTAGTCATTTCAATCGTTCGAATTCTAATTCCCCGACATTTAAGAAAAACATAAATCGACAAACGTTTCAACACTTAAACAAACAGACAAACAACTAAAAAAAATTGATAAAAGAAACTCACGTATCGAACGTGGATTTTTTACGCGTTTCTAGAAAAATTTTCTACAAAAAAAAAATCAATAAAAATACACAAACTTTATTTATTATCGATCCGTAAAAAATCGACGAAACATCAAATTATTGTCACGCATTATCATCAAAAAAAAACGAAAAAATAATAATAATAATGATAATGATAATGATGATAAAAATTGATAAAATGAAACAAAAGAAAAACAAAAACAAAAAACTCTTTCATCGGTATCATCGGTACTTTAAGTATTAAACATTAAAAAAAAATTCTTACCAATCGTTATCATAATCATTATTATTATTATTATTATTATTATTATTATTATTATTATTATTATCATCATCAATACATTTTTTTTTTTTTTTTGTTAATAAACCGAACAACAATCACGATTCCATCCACGTTTTTTTTTTTTTTTTTCTTTCTACTTCATCTTCTTCTTCATCGTCTTCTTCATCGTCTTCTTCTTTTACTTCTTAATACCTGAACCTGTTTCGAGTATTATTATTATTATTATCATTATTATTATTTGTACGTACGATGATTTTTTTTAAATACGATAATAATCAAAAACATCGGGTAATAGTTTTTTTTTTTTTTTTTTTTTTTTTTTTTACGAGTGTGAATTTAACTTCTTTTGACACTACAATTTAACGTCACCCATTTATAGTTAATAATTATAGTTATTACCGCGATAATAATAACAATAATAATAATAATCGTATTTTTTTTTATTTATGTATTATTTAATAATAACCGCAACAGGTTTTTTTTTTTTTACTTTTCCATTTGTTTTTTAAAATCAATCACAAAATTATTAATAATAATAATAAATTTAAATTAAAAAAAAAAAAAAATCAATCGATTCTTTCGTTATCGATCGTTTTATTATTATTAATATCATCATCATTATTATTATTATTATTATCATCGAATCGTCGTCGTCGTCGTCGTCGTCGTCGCAGTCGTAAAAAACACGTTGGTCACGATTTTACGGTTTATTTATATTTATTTTTTGATCAAAATGTTTGTTTTAAAAAAAAAAATAATAATAATAAAACTGTGATTGAATTCATAATACTTCCGTTTTAAAAGAGAGACAGAGAAAGAGAGAGAGAGAGAGGTGTAATTAGTTTAAAAATTAACGTAGAGCATCATCATATTTTGATTTGAATTTCTCTTACGTGTGTTTGCGTGTCCATCGAATTTTTTTGTTATTGTTATTGTTGACGTAAATAAATTAAATAAAACAAACGAATTATTATTATTATTATTATTATTGTTATTATTATTAATAATAATAAATTTATTATAAACATTGTTTAAACAAATAAAAATGTTTGTTTGTTTGTTTGTGTAAAAAAAAAAAAAAAAATTTTCGTTAAAAATGTCGAACGTGATTAAATGTGTCTGTGTGTGTACATAATAATAATAATGCAAATGAAAAATATTTAAATTACGTCATCACGAACGCGGGTACTAGTACATCAATTAAAAAAAAAAATTCAGGACCGAAAATAGGATTATCTAGAAAGAGAGAGAGAGAGAGAGAGAGAGAGAAAAGAAATTGAAATTAAATAAAATCGGGCGAGTAATTTTTTTTATTTCAAATCGTTTAGAGTAAATTACGCGTCGTTATTATTATTATTATTATTATTATTATTATTATTATTATTATTATTATTATTATTATTATTATTAATAATAATTTATTTTAAAAAAAAAAAAACGAATAATTTTATGTATTAAAATCGATGTTTTTTAAATTGAGAAAATAAGAAGAAGAAGAAGAAGAAAAATTATTAAATGAGTTTACAAGAAGATGAGAATAATGATGATGAACTCGTTTTCCCGGTCGACTTATTAAATTTTTCCAATTTATGTACGTAATAAATAAATAAATAAAATAAATTTGAAAAAAAAAAATTTTTGCGCGCATACTGCGGTATTGCCCCCTCCCCCTCCGCTCATCTACCCCCTTCCCTGGGGAGAAAAAAAAATCCATTTTATTGATTATTAAAGGCTCGAAAAAAATTTATGTATACATAAATAAATACATAAGCTGCCGATTCGTTGCCGTTTTTTTTTCTTTTTTTTTAAACTTATTAAAAAAAAATTTATTAATTATTAACGTAAATAAATTACGGACCCCATTATTATTATTATTATTATTATTATTATTATTATTATTATTATTTATGACGACTAAGTAATAATAATGATAACAACAACCGGAAAAGGAAAATTTAAAATTAGAAAAAAATTTTTTTTTTTTTTTTTTTAAAGAGCAATTAATAAATTATTTATGTATCCGACTTGTAAATTTATTTATTTTTTATTAATTCTCTTTTCTCCTCCCTCCCCCCTCCCATTCGTGCCCGTGCCCCCCTAAAAAAGGGAAAATATAATAATAATAGTAATAATTTTTTTACACTAATTAATTTGCATCGATAATTTTAAAAAAAAATAAACGATGACGACGATAATAATAATAATAATAATTATTAAGGTTATAATTATTTGTTACGTCAATAAAAAAAAATCATTGACGTGACGTCAGGTGATAATTTAAAAAAAAAAAAATTAAAAAGTAGCCGCCGAACGATCGCGATAAATCGTCGTCATCGTCGTCGTCGACGTCGTCATATCGAGAATGCGGCAAATTACCCTAAAAATAATCATAGAAAAAGATGACGAGTAGTCTCAGGTATAACAACCGGATGTGACGGTTTTTTTTTCATTGTAACAAAAACAGAGGATGAAGAATAAGAAAAAGGTATTTGTTTAATCGAATCAGGTACTACGACGAAAAAGATGAGTTTGATAGCATTTAAATAATAATAATAATAATGATATTTTCTCTATCGATGATAAAAGTTGTTAATTCATTTTTTTTTGGATTTCGGTGTTGATGTTTGACAGGTTTTTAAATTAGATTACTTGATAGAAGATGACCGACGACCGACGACCAACGACGACGGTTACCTTTTGGAACCGTAAAAAAAAAAAAAAAAAAAATTCACCAGGATGATGATGATAATAATAATAATTTTTTTGATGGTGTACGCGGCGGCTGCGGCTGCGGCGGAGGGCGGCATATTTGATATTTCGTTACGCAGACCCTCGTTCAAAGACAAATTTTTTTTTCTTATCTGACCTCCATCTTAAAGAATACCAGAGATGGTGGTAGTCGTGGTGGTGGTAGTGGTGGTGACAACGACGATAATTTTTATTTTAATATGTACCATCCATTATTATTATTATTATTTTAAATCCTTTCAGAGTGACTTCAATTAACGGTAATTTTTAAAATCTCGTAAACTGGAAATGCCGTGACAACAAGTTTGTTGCACTGAAGAAGATCCAGGTTGTCACAATGGCTATGTATGATGATACCAACTTTATATATACGACACACACACACACACACACACACACAATTATTTTGAGAAAACTTTAAAACGACTTTCCGACATTAAAATTCAAAATGAAACGAATAAGACAACCGAAAAAAAAAAAAAAATCTCGATCGATATAAATCGAATTAAAGGACGAGAAAGATTTCAATTCGTTCGAGTATTTTCTCTTTCAAAAAAAAAAAAATTTTTTTTAGGTTTTTAGTCAGAATGAGGTGTGGGGTGGGGTGGAGTGGAGGGGGAAAGTAATAACCTTTTCGATGGATCGATAAATCGATAGACAAATAAATAAATAAATGAACTCGAATCGAATGAGTAGAAACAACAAACAAGAAAAAATAAATTTTGTAAATAAATTAATGGAGTTGACAGAGAGTGAGAGAGTGAGAGAGGGGGTGGGGAGGTGAGGGGAAGGGGGAGAAAGGTCAAATCCCGAGCGACAATTGAAATCTCTCTAATCATTTTGCATTCAATTTTTTTTTTTTTACAAAATGGTCGCACGGTTTGAGTAGACATAAATGTCGCGGACGTCAAATTTTTCTTTTTTTTTTTTTCAACGGACTCTAGTTGTTACAGGTATAGAGAGAGAGATGGAAGGCAGGGAGGAGTAGGGTGTAGGAGAAACACTCTCGGGGGGCTATTGAACCTGTATATAACATCGGGACAAATACAAATGGATTTTTTCTCAGGGCTCCCATTGCGATTATAAATAATGAAAAAAAAAAAAAAAGAGTCCGGAGGGTTAAAAAAAAATCCGAAAAATCCCAAAAGGATAAGAGAAAGAGAAATTTATTTTTTAACGGATGTCATTTTTTGATGTTTGTTGTTGTTTGATGTTGTTGTTGTTGTTGTTGATCAATTATTTTTCTAACCTTTCCAATTCTCTCTCTCTCCCTCTCTCACTCACTCTTTCAATTTTATTACGTGATAAATGCTTTTGTGGTAATTTTGTCCCCTTTTTTTTAAAGGGATAATTTTTTCCCCTTTTTTTAATTTATACCTGCGTCGTTTATGTATGTGTGTACGCGTTTAAATAAACTCAATAATAATTTGCAACATTTAATAATAAATAATAATAATAATAATATTATTAAGTAATTAAAAATTATTAAAAAATTAATAATAATAAAATAGCTTACAATAAATTTTTCTCACGTGCACTCACATTTTTATTACCTTAAATATTATTTACGTAAGTTTATAAGTTGTTGTTGTTGCTGATAAGATGATAAAAAAACGCGAAATAATAATAATAATAATAATAATAATAATAATAATAATAATAATATTATCGATAAAGAGAAAAGTGAGAATGAAAAAAAAAAGAGGGTAATAATTTAAATAAATTAAAGAGAAACGAAAGTGAAATCGACCACGTGACTCACACGCAACAAATAAATAAATAAATAAATAAAAACTCACGGTAATAAATTTTAATAAAAAAAAAAAAAAATGTGATTCTCCTCTATCATTATTATTATTATTATTAACGGTAACCGTGTTAATATTTTACTATTTGAATATATATATGTAAAAAAAAACCTTCGTAATATAAATATTAAAAAAAAAAAGACAAAAGTTTAATATTAATAATAATAATAATAATAATATACGATAGAGTTGCATTGAATCAAAATTTTTTAAAATTGCGTGAAACTTATGTACGAATAACTTATTATTATTATTATTAAACAATGAAAATGATTTCTCAATAATTTTTATTATTATTATTATTATTATTTTTTACAATAGTTAATAAAAGTTATTTTTAAAAAAAAATGGGGGGGGGGGGAAAATGAAGGTTGAATTAACAAAAAATAAAAAAAGAAGAAATATTTACTTGAATAATAATAATAATATAAAATTTTATGTTTATGTTGGTTGTTGTGTGAGTCACTTTGTGTCAGTTAAAAACTACCCACGTAACATCACGTTTAAATATTAATAGTAATAATAATAATGATAATAGTTTTTCTTTTTTTCAAAATGATTTCACACGCGCTTTTATTATTGTTATTATTATTAATATAAATACGTATTTGTTTTATTTAATAAAAAAGGCAAAATACTTATTATTAAAATACATATATATTCGATTTATGTTTGTATGTATTTACATAAATAATAATAATAATATATTTTTTTTAATGTAAAATAAGTAATTAATAACGATTTCGTTGACGTAATAAAAATAAATAAATAAATAAAAATTAATGTTTGTTTATAAATAAAAAAAAGAGATTGATGCGCGCCACGCGGAAGTTTTACAAACTAAAAACTAAATAATCTTACTCTATGAGAAAATTTTTTTTAATCGGGAGGTGAATGAAGAAAATCGTTTGAATGAGGAAAAAAATTTCCCGCCATTTTTATTTGCGATTTAAATCCGTCAGTCATTAGAAACCATTAGATCGGTTTCGATCAGTTTTTCGATTTGATTTTTTTTTTTTTTTTCGTGTTATTTCATCATCATTATTATTAGTATTGTTGTTGTTATTATTATTATTATTATTATTATTATTATTATTATTATTATTTTCTTATACTACGTGAAAATAAATTGGGTTTTGATTGTGATTAATTCGTTTAAATTATTTACATTTAAAAAAATTTTTGTTTTTTTATTATTCCGAACGTCTAACTTTTCCCTCCACGCTTTTCCGGAGCATTTATCTTCTGCTTTTTATAAAACGCATTCGTAAACACTTGTCGTGTCAAAAGAAAAATAATAATAATAATAATAAAATGTATAAAATTTTTTAAAGTTTATTTTTAAAAATTAAAATGGATAATTGCAAACGTAATAAATTTAAATCATTGAAAATTTTCATCGAGATCAGATGCTATTTCCTGCTGGGAGAGAAATATTAGTCTAATGACACGTACTTTCACTTCATTGTTAATAATACTTTATCACTTTCACAAAAAAAAAAAAAAAAAAAACGTAAACATAAATGCAAACGCAAACGCAAACGAAGTTGTTTCGAACTTTTAAAAAAAAAAAAATTTTATATA